>NC_061088.1:59955768-59965768 GCF_015104395.2 Macrobrachium nipponense
CATTAGGCGTTGGCGGATCGTGTTGAATTCTTTATGTACGTACCCATTTGAACATAAGCCCCCTGAGGAATAGGTTGCACCCGATCATGATCTTTACGGAAACATCGTGGTAACTTAGGACATAAATATATGAAACAGCGAAAGTGAGTTTCCTGTATTCTGTGAACGCATATCTATCTATTCTGCTCTCTTATGATTAGTACGTCTAGGAACGGCAATTTCCCGTCCTTTTCCCATAATGTTTTAAATTTTATAGTCGGAACTAGCAAATTTAGCTGATTGAAAAATTAATTGAAATCTCCCCTGATATCATCCTAGTAAGTGCAAATATCATCTACGTAGGTATCTAAGCCAGACCATATTGCGCGGTTTGCTAGAGGACAAAATTTCTGTTTCGAAATATTCCATGTATAGGTTTGCTAGAAGGGGGATAGGGGACTGCCCATGATGCAACCAAATTTTTGTTGATAAAAATTACCATTGAAAGAGAACACGTTGTTATTTACACAGAGGTTGATTAGTTTTATTGTTTTGTCAATACCAAGAGGAAAATGTTCTTCATATGGTTGTAACTTCCTTTTTAGAAAGGACAACACGTCGGCGATTGGGACTTTGGTAAATAATGATGCGACGTCAAGGCTGAGCAATTTGATGTTATTTGCTGGGATATTTAAACTGTTACATTTTTGTTTAAAATCCTCTGCATGTTTAACGTGAAAGGATAAGAAAGGGTGATAACAGGTCTGCAAGGCATTTGGATATTTTATACATGAAAGAGCCCCTGCTAGATATTATGGGGCGTAGAGGAATCCCATCTCTATGAGTTTTTGGGAGGCCATAAAAATAGGGGAGAGAGGGGTTGATTATCTTAAATGACTAGTAATTCTATGGTTCTGACTGATTTGTTAAATTGGGCAGCAATGTTTATAGTGGGATCTTTCGTTAATCTATCATAGGTCTCCGTGTCATTTAAAAGTTCTTGAACTTTACTGATGTAAGTCTCCTTATCTAATAGAATATTTTCCCCTCTTTGTCCGATTTTGTGATTATGATATCCTCCCTTTTTCTTAATCTAACTAACGTATTTTGGAATCTTTTCGGGAGCGAATTTTTGTTGTTGTTTTGCTCCAAGATATTTAACAAAATACCTTTGAGATATGCGTCTTTTTTGTCATAGTTGTTTTTTGCAAAATGTTGATCAAAAGAGACTAAGAAATTATTGGGTAAGCCAAGATTATTCCATACGCTGTTCCTAATTAGCCTTTTTAATTTATTCTAGAGTGGGTGTTACGGTTTTCAATAGTACCTGATAGCACAAAATAGGAAAGATGTCTGTACATACCATCATTCCGGCACAGGAGGCGAAGTAATGTGGCTGATTCGCTTATCACATACTAGATGTCTTGATGTGTGGCGTGTATTCTGTCTTGAAGGAATGTGCGGATGGAGTCCGGAAATGGGCCTGAAGTTAATGTCCACCGCGTGAAGCCGTACATTTTGGAAGAAACTTAAATCATCTTATTTTCATGAAAATCCAAAGATTCCTCAATGGATGTTATCAAGATAATTTCATTGGCGTTACTCATTGTAGACCTATGTTACACCAGGTGGTTCATGTTGCGCTCCACTCTAATTGTTTCTTCACAAAATGGTGTGGTCTAAATAGAGTTGAACGAGGAATTATTTTTCCCCCAACCATATTTCGTATTGCTGGAAGCGAAATTTGATGTAGATACGAAATTCATATGCTTCATTGTCCCTCATTTGGGTAAAAATGGTTATTTGCATATATATATACGGGCTGAAAGCAAAATCAAGTCTTAATGCTTGTTCAAAAAAAAAAAAAAAGTTCTCAATGTATTATATTCTACCACCTGATACCAGCCTTGGTATGCTTTGACACACTATGTATTTCTTAGGTAAAAATCATCAGTCAAACTGGTCTGGTTTCACCAATGGAATGAACCGAACCAGCTTGGAGATCATGTTGCAAAGTCAGAGGACCTGAAGGTTCTGAGTGAAAACCAACAACTGAAAGATGAATCCTGTAGGGTATCGCGAACTTCTAAGTACTAGATTCAGTACATCAGCTACATTGAAGTGTTAAAGCTCTTTATTTGAGCAGAGAACTGGAAACTGGAACCTCCATCTTGTAGCTCTTAATGACCATATATAATTATATATATGTATATATATATATATATGTAAGTGTTTACATAATAAAAATATGGAATGTTAGTCCATATATATATAAAAGATTGCTTGCAGGAATGTGATCAGACTAGAGACGCTAAGGATGACGTATACAATAAGTATGTAGGCTAAGTTGACATGTCGTCACCTGTAGTCATTCAATTGTTTATAAACATTAGTCCAAGCTCCCTGCTTGAGACAACTACCGCCTACGTGATCTGTAGCGTGTCTCATTTGATTGTGTGTTCGTATGTAACTATGTCATCTGATAGTATGTTCATATGTTCGAACTACTGTCTGTTCCTTCATAACTTGTAACAGAGATGGTAGACAGCAGAACAGAGTTAGCTATCGTCATTAGAAGACCTGTACCTCTTTACCTAAGCTTTATCATGTAGAGGAATAGGATTAGCCATCATCATTGGCAGAAGCGATCAAGCTATCGTCATAGAAGACTTGTACAATCATATCTGATCTTCAGCATGTAAAACTTCAAGAATATATCTATTTTTATACTTAGTGTTTTCTAACAAGAACCTCACCGAACCATGAGTCTAACACATCGTCGTAAAGATAATACCGACTTCGTAAGTGATCTACAAAACCCCAGACACTCCATTGAAGATGGAAGTGCAATACCAACCGACTTAGCGTATAGATTATCGCTAGTCTAACATTACCTCATAGGGCGCCTTATCATACAAGGCACAAGCCCTAATATATATACTATATATATATATATATATATATATATATATATATATATATATATATATATATGTATATATATATTACATATATATATTATATATATATATATATATATATATATATATATATATATATATATATATATATATATATATCTGATAAATCTCTTTGCTGCGGTTGGTTACGTCAATTCTGTGAAATGTGCCAGGCTTCATCTTCAGAATATGATGGATTTACAAGAAGATTGTCTATGGGTTTATAAATGTTTCGCTGAATATGGATGCCATACAGTCCGTCTGAGTAATCGATACTGGAAAGGGTTATGGTCAGATTCTATAATTGAGCAATGTCTAATGAGGTCACTTGAAAAGTCATGGAGGACTTACCAGAGGGAGGCGTATCAGTGATTGCTGACTAGTTTGGAGAGTTATCAGCCACACCGTACGTAATTGGGCACACTGGATGTGACATGTTTATCAAAATGTAAGTTCAGCGTAGAGAGAGAGAGAGAGAGAGAGAGCCCGAGAGGACGGATGAGGACGAGAGAGAGAGAGAGAGAGAGAGAAGCTTTACTGGCAGGTACTGCCAATCTGTGATCTGCAATTGTTATTTATGCCAAACCATTTATATGATTTCTCCACGACATTCAACTTAATCAAAACATTAATCAAACTAATAGATAAAATTCAAGCATAACATATACTACAGAATAGGCGCAAAGACTTTCGTAAAAGAATATTACTATACTAATTCATTGATATGTTACTTCCTCGGTCATGGAAAACGATCAAAATTTACATTGACAGCATCATAAAAGTCCCAGGAATTCTGAGAAGGGAAACGGGAGGATTACCGATGAGTGAGGAGTACAGGATGCACGTAAAAAGTGACTAATTGATGGATACGAGACGAGAGGAGACATTCAAATAACTGAATTTCAACAGCAGTCAGCAGAAAACTCTGAATATTTGTTCAAAGGAGGTGTATTTCTAAAACAGACCTAAACATGATAGAAGTATACCACGATATGACAGATCTATGGAATTTAGGCTATTAGGCCTGGTGCTGGGACAATACGCATAGTCATTGAGCTATCTACCCGAAAGTGAATTTCCATCGTGGGATATATATTGATTTCGCAGACCACTTGACTCGGGTCTACGAAGGGTAAGACAACTTAAATCATCCAGCGGCAATTTATAATACAATGGCCCTCTCTCCATCAGTGTAAACACAGAAAAAAAAAAAAAAAAAAAATCCAAGACTGCGACTCGCTCGGTTCCCTAAGAGTGATATTGGTAGGAAACATTCTAAATATATATTGGAAAACGAATTCTTTTGTTATTGTAAGTTTTCATTTTGGGCTAAGTTATATATATATTTTTTACACCAAAATAAAAGAAACGTGTTGAGTAGAAGCAATCTTTTTTTTCACTTAATTTTAAAAATAGATTTCTATTGTCGATTTCATGAAGGAAATTAACAGCAAAGATGAGCCATCAAGAAAATAAAATTGAAAGAAACTTCAATGAGGGCAAGCCTAGGTCATAACAAAATGGCATGTCTTAAAAATAGTTTCCCAGAGTGTAAAGAATATTTTATTCTTCTTTTTGACTTTAGGGCCAATGGCAGTTATAGAGAAATTTTTATCACAGTTCTCAAGTCACAAGTTTCAGTGAAATAAAACCGGAGATATTATGTACCGAAATGAGGCAAGTGATCCCCAACGCCCAACTTTTTTTTAACTTAAATGTTTAAAAGATCGCTAGTGGATGGCAGGAACACTAGTGCTAGGGATTGCCTATACTAGAAATCTACAGAGTCCGAAGACAGCCGCCCTCTCTCACTCGCCCCCCACCCCCTCAACAACCACATGTTCAATCAATCATTTAATATATGTGTGGTTTCGAGTGGTTTCAATATCCAGACATCGTTCTACTTCTTCGGCTTAACAAAGTAAATAACTTCAAATTTCCTGAGTTGGGCCAGCAGAGTAATTATAGCTATACTTAGTAACTGAATACGCAATTCAGCGTTCATACTTCACTTGTTTTTTTATTTATTTTTTTTAACAAACCATTGAGTCCTTTTTAGTTGGAAAACATTATAGACAAGTGTTTAGGGGCATTTGGAGTTTGATTAAAGTAATGTCCAACGGTATGGGTTTGAGAATTCACCGGACAACTGTTTGGATCCTCTGAAGGACTTCCGACGCTGTCTTTACTGTTGGATTTCGTCTGAGCATACTTTTAGAAATTACATTATATATCAAGTTTGGATCTTATATATTTAGGAGGGGACAACATCCAACTCCACTAGATTTAGTCATGTAGCTCCATTAAGAATTAACTCTGGCGTTTAAAGAATTAAAAATTTTAAGACTTCTGAACGAGACCGACCACCAATACTGAAATGCCAAGAACTTTATACTTCCACCTTTCTTGTAAGGTGGAAGTATAAAGTGAACTTCCACCTTACAAGAAAGTAACGGTGGTGATGTATGATAATTAGGAAATGGATACGATTTTTGCAGAGATTGTTGTCATCCTAATTTTCGTAATGTGTATTCTTTTAGAGCGTGTGATATTAATATTATTATTTTAATAAAACTTTATTACTATGATGTTGCTTGTTTTTCACATTGGATTTGCTAGATGAAACTGATGAAAACAAATTTTCATTGAGATACCTCCAGCCAATCAAGTTCTTCATAACAAAAGAAAACAGCCCCAGGTAAAAGCCCACTGCAGTATTGACAGGATAGTCCCAGTTTTGGCTGACCAAAACTGTGCATCGAAATTCATGGAGGGAACTGTACTACATTCACTGCAAGTGTAAGATGTCTTCTTTCTTCAAAAAATACGTGTAGCACTCAGGAAGCCTCTTGTCGGAGGAATGGACTCAATTGTGGTTTAGCTTGTGGTGAGTGTAGAGGTGAGGACTGCCAAAATTGATTCGTTGCTGCAGATGTCGGTCGATGTCACAGACGATGATGATATCAATAGTGACTTATTGGGTCATTAGACTTAATGATCATTAACAACACCTATAGTTTATTTTTACAACACAAGAGTATATACTTTTATTTCATTCTTTTCTCTTTTTGTTTTAAATTTTCTTCAAATATTTGTTGCAAAAGTGTCTGGTCAGAGGAGTTACGCAGTACAGAAGTAATACATTCTCCTGACCTTCCTTACGAGTGGTTTGTTCAATATCTCTCTAAATGAGAAACCAATAGTTGTGACAAACCTCAGATTAATGTGGATTTCTCATGTTTAATGTGATGGGATATGGAATCATTTCTATAGACCTCCCTCTCTTCAAACATAAGAAACCTTTTTTCGCCAAATTAGGCAAAGTGGGGCATATTATTTTCAAATTCTATGTAATATTGCGCTTCCAGTGATGCTAAATATGTTTGAGGGGAAAAGAATTCCTAGTTGACCCTCATTTTGAGCTAATTCGACCACAGTGCACGCTCCGCTCACCCGTTGATGTCGGTGGATGCTTTCTACTTTTGTATTTATTTAATTACATTTTTTCGTGTTGAGGCGAAAAAACAATCAAATAAGACTATTTCAAATTTTATGGTTGCATTGGAAGCAATAATAATGTTATGACAATTTTCTTCTCTTTTTTTATTCTAATTCTTTTGGGAGACATTGAGTCGAATCTGGGGCCTGCTACTCATTACTGTAAGAATTATTGCAGAGAACTTTATTCATATATTCAAAGCTCAAGTTAGAAATTTTTTGATCTCCAGAATTGTGGCTGTAATACAATTTGATTTTTTTTTATCTGAGACACTTTTAATCCTAGGGTTTCATGGTCACTAAACAATTATGTGGAATTCAAAGGATTGTTAGGTGATAGTCAATGCTCTTTTAGATTTGATGTGTTATTTGCAAGAGCAATATTGATAAGGATTTTGAGTATAAAGCAATTAGATTTTAGTATTGATTTCGATTTAGCAACTCACAAGGCACTCAATTTTAAACTTGAGAATCTTGAAGTGGGTGGATATGAGTTGCTGATGATGGGACCTTAAGCGAACAAAGACCTGTTGTGTCCGGAGTTCCACAGGGCAGTGTTTTTGGTCTGCTGTTATGTTTAGTGTATACAAGTGATATGGTTGTTGCCCTGAAAAACAGGAATGTTCAGTATGCCGAAGATGTAACGCTTGTGGCTGCAGTGAACTCTCCACTTATGTGGAACAACATGAAGCAAATTAGTGGCTGGTATCAACCACCATGGAGTACATAAAAATCCTGACTTTGGCCCTTTATAACTCTGGAAATATTTAACTGACCAGGATGAAACTCTGGCTCTAGAGGTTTCCTACTAAGATCTCTAATCATGCCAAATTTCATCGAAATCCGTTTCGTTGTTCCTGAGATCCAGATATCGATTTTAGGCGTGCAAGGGATGTGGTAGGAGGAGATTGGTTGAGGTGGTCGACAAGTGTTAAGTTATCCTCTTCATTAACGTGAACCAAAGATTTGTTCAGCTAAGTTTTAAGTCTAATTTAATATTTCTCGAAAATCTTTCATAGCAGTTTCTTTTAAAGCAATAAATTTCTCGCATTTTAGCGTGAAAGAACTGTCTTCCTGGAGTAGCTAAACAGTTTAGTATTCCCAGGTTGAGGAATCTATTCCACTTGCATCTGCTATGATGGGTGCTTTTACATCTTTCTCATTTGTTCCCAATGGTGCTTTTACGTGTCTATTGCCATTATTTTCCTCACGACTGGGATTAGTTCCAGGCCGGAGATGTTGTTGGACTATGATAGTCTAACCCTTAGGCACAGCTGATGTAAATTTTACAAGTTTATTACAAAGATATACTATAGCTAACTCTATTATTTACACCATCACCAAAACGAGACACTAACACAGAGCCCAAATAACAGTTATCACTTAAAGGGGAACAACGTGGTCTTTAGGGGACACATGGAACAATTAGAGCAAAGTAATGGATAAAAAATGAAATTATCAAATTTCCTAGCATGGGTCATGGAACAGGTTTTCCTAAGTTAATAAAAACTGGCACACCACTGCCCAAAATTGAAATTATATACATCATGTCACTTTTACTTGATTATGAGCTTGAAGGAAAAGGATGAACCGGTAGCTCCCGGCCTAGAAGAAACCTCACATTGGATTACTCTTTTGTAATCTAATGATTCTAAAACTAGTGGACGTTTTATTAAATTGAGCTCAGTTGTAAATCAAAATAAGACGCAATTAATTTTACTCTTACAGTTTTCGTGACTCAGCAGACTTTAGGATATACTTGATATGCAACAGATCTCACGCAATGGAGAACCAACTCTCTTGCTACCTGACATCTTCTCAGGTTAAATTGAGACCACAGGCAAATTTAGGTCTGGAAAAATGGAGCTCACATTTTTAGCAACATCCTCCACCCCCAGGGAATTGGAGGGGAATCAACACACAAGGGAAGGTCTAGGGAGGTGAAGCAGAGATGTGGGAACCCCCATCATGGCCTAGCTCAGCCCATAGCACTACGAGATGAGACTAACTCACGACAGACAACAGGGTTACATTGAAAGGCAAGAAATATACAATCCTTCACAAAACATGAAATACTCAAAGTTGCATCAAAAGCATGAAATACACAAGGTTCCACAAAATCATGAAATATTCAATGTTGTATCAAAAGCATTAAATATTCAAGGTTGCATGAAAAGCATGAAATGCTCAATGTTGCATCAAAAGCATGAAATATTCAATGTCAATGAATATACTTCTGCCATCTGCCCAGCTTGGATGCATGAGACACAATGAAATCAACAATGTGCAATATGAAAAACCTACGCTTTCATATCCCTTCGAGACACCACTCTATGCTATGATCAGCATGTATCCCACTCCTCCTTCCACTCAAATAGGGCCAGTGTGGTCAATGCCTACAATGATAAATGGTAAATTATGGTTCGATCAGTCAGGAGGTTGGGAAGTGGTGGTCGTTTCAGAAGGGGTTTGAAGGTTACTATGCAGGCTCTACAGGAGCCCACCACTCATTTTGCAACAGTCCTCAATCTGCGATACCAACATTCCTATAGAAAAATAGTTATCAAGAGTGTTTACCCCACAATGCATATGCATTACATGTAAACATTCCAAATAATTCTAAACCAACATTCCCTTGGAGGGTAACAACAGTAACTGGGTCTTACTTCCTAACACATTATTTGACATACTTCCAGTATAAATAATTTAATTAACCATAGCTAATCCTAACTGATTCATAAAATTACAAATATGGCTGGGCAACCTGCCCCCATTCTCCAAATGATCACAAACTGTAGGCAGGTGATGCCTTTGTTCTAGATATGTAAGCTTTAGAAATGGATTTGCTTTGCTGCACATGAATTTCAGCATACATCTCATTACGTTAATTAAAAAGATGAATTAAACTTTACTCCCCATGATTTTCCATATTTCGGCTGGGGGAGTCAAAGCCATTTCTTCCCTCAACTCTCAGAGGGCTGCAACAACACGAGGTTCAGCCTGGCCTGCCGGTGCTTCATCTTGCTTGTCACGATGGCAGTTTGATAGGACCTGTCAGGTGCAGAAAGGTCGGTCCTCTGTGCCACAACTGGTTGTTGCTCAATTCCATTGATGTGGATCCTATTGTCAGTATATCAGTAGGGTTGCAGTTGGTTGCTACAAATTTCAGGTGAATGCCACACTCCTGTTGAATAAGATATGAAGCTGCTTTTATTTTCCTCCCTACTTTGAACCCAAGCTATTTTATGGCAGCGGTCACTGTTTGGGTGCTCTGACCCACGGAATGGCAAACTTACTCTGTACCCCTGGTCGGTTTTTATGATGCTGTCCTTTACTTTTTCCATTGCCTCATGTTCTGGCATCTTGAATTGCTCATTACAACAATACCAACATTGTCCATCCTACACCAAATGTCCACATCTTGCTCGGGTTAAAGTAAAGTAATTGGCCCTATTAGCCAAGTAACATGTTCCAATACATTTCCCTTGATTTCTGAATCGGTCATCTCGCACCCTTTGCCTTCCAAAACTTCCTTTACGTTACTTAGGTCTACATTGTAAACA
>NC_061088.1:59970768-59983268 GCF_015104395.2 Macrobrachium nipponense
TTTATGCCATATTTTAGTGAATATCTTTTTATTTTTTTTTTTTTTAGCTACCGCGACAAATTGTTTTACAAATTCTGTCATTTTCAAGAAGTAGTGTTTTTGTTATACTTAAATCACCCACAGACTTTTTGGGAGAAATTGATTAATTGGCTGAGCAATTTATTTTTGCAGGTGGGTAATTGCCCACCCAGTTAACATGTTACGTCTAGGCCTGATTTCCGAAAATTTTACTACATTCTAATAGTCTTAAAATCGATTTCTTTGGAATCGTTTACACATTCGGAGAGATGACAAGCACTAACTGCACTCTACTAAACCAGAATAGGCCTATGTTTCACTTAAAGTTACAGAGTGATAGGCTCAGTGCTATATTAGTAATGAGGCACGTGATGCCAGGGCCTCAGGGTCCCCAACATCAAGGGGCCCCCAACTTCCAGAGGCCCTAATTCCATAAAACGATAATAATAATAATAATAATAATAATAATAATAATAATAATAATAATAATAATTCTACTATAATTTATTTTATTTTATTATTACATTTTTTTTTTTTTTTTTTGGGGGGGTGTGGGGGGGGGGGGGGGTTGTTTATCACAATCCTCCAATTCGACTGGGTGGTATTTATAGTGTGGGGTTCCAGGTTGAATCCTGCCTCCTTAGGAGTCCATCACTTTTCTTACTATGTGCGCCGTTTCTAGGATCACACACTTCTGCATGAGTCCTGGAGTTACTTCAGCCTCTAGTTTTTCCAGATTCCTTTTCAGGGATCTTGGGATCGTGCCTAGTGTTCCTATGGTTACGGGTACAATTTCCACTGGCATATCCCCTATCCCTTTTATTTCTATTTTCAGGTCTTGATACTTATCCATTTTTTTTCCTTTCTTTCTCTTCAACTCTGGTGTCCCATGGTATTGCGACTTCAGTGAGTGATACTCTCTTCTTGATTTTGTCAATCAACGTCACGTCTGGTCTATTTACACGTACACCCTATCTGTTCTGATACCATAGTCCCAGAGGATTTTTGCCTGATCATTTTCTATCACGCCTTCAGGTTGGTTCTCGTACCATTTATTACTGCAAGGTAGCTGGTGTTTCTTTCACAGGCTCCAGTGGAGGGCTTTTACCACTGAATCATGCTTCTTTTTCTACTGGTTCTTTGCAAGTGCCGAACATTCGCTTGCTATGTGGTTTATGGTTTCATTTTTCGTATTGCACTTCCTACATATGGGAGAGATGTTATTTCCATCTATCGTTCTTTGAACATATCTGGTTCTTAGGGGCTGATCTTGTGCCGCTGTTATCATTCCTTCAGTTTCCTTCTTGAGCTCTCCCCTCTGTAGCCATTGCCATGTGTTATCACTGGTTAGTTCTTTAGTCTGTCTCATGTATTGTCCGTGCATTGGTTTGTTGTGCCATTCCTCTGTTCTGTTTGTCATTCTCCTGTCTCTGTATATTTCTGGGTCTTCGTCTACTTTTATTGGTCCTTTTTCCCATGCACTCTTGAGCCACTCGTCTTCACTGGTTTTCATATATTGCCCCAGTGATCTGTTCTCGATGTTAACGCAGTCCTCTATGCTTAGTAGTCCTCTCCCTCCTTTATTTCGTGTTATGTATAGTCTGTCTATATTTGCTTTTGGGTGTAGTAATTTGTGTATTGTCATATGTATCCTCGTTTTCTGGTCTATGCTGCGAAGGTCTGCCTTCGTCCATTCCACTATTACTGCACTGTATCTGATTACTGGCACTGCCCATGTGTTTATGTCTTTTATCATATTTCCGGCATTGAGTTTTCACTTGAGTATCGCCTTGAGTATCGCCTTGAGTCTCTGCATATATTCTTTCCTGATCGTGTCCTTCATCTCTTGGTGTTTTATATCCCCTCCTTCCATTATTCCCAGGTATTTGTATCCCGTCTCATCTATGTGTTTGATGTTGTTCCTATCTGGTAGCTTTATCCCTTCAGTCCTTGTTACTTTGCCCTTTTGTACGTTGACTAAGGCACATTTTTCTATTCCAAACTCCATCCTGACGTCCCCAGATACAATTCTTACAGTCTGGATTAAGGTATATATTTCCTTGATGCTCTTACCATACAGCTTGATGTTGTCCATGAACATCAGATGGTTAATTCTGTTGCCTCTTTTCTTGAGTTGGTACCCAACATCCATCTTCTGCAGTACTTTGTCATGAGAATCATGGCTACTACGAAGAGTAGTGGGGACTGAGCCGCCCTGGAAGATCCCTCTCCTGATATTGATCTCTGCTAGTTTTATTCCAGAGGGATTTTGTCCTCAGGAGATTTTGTTCAAGGGGATTTTGTCCTAGGGGGATTTTGTCCTCAGGGGGATTTTCTCGAAGGGGTTTTTGCCCTTGGGAGATTTGTCCTGAGGGAATTTTGTTCTCAGGGGGATTTTGTTGAAGGGGTTTTTGCCCTTGGGGGATTTTGTCCCGAGGGGATTTTGTTCTCAGGGGGATTTTGTCCTAAGGGGATCTTGTTCTCAGTGGGATTTTGTCCTAAGGGGATTTTGTTCTCAGGGGGATTTTGTCCTAAGGGGATTTTGTTCTCAGGGGGATTTTGTCCTTAGTGGGTTTTTGTCGAAGTCAATTTTGTCCTTGAGGGATTTTGTCCTTGGGGGATTTTGTGCTTTAGGGATTTTGTGCTTTAGGGATTTTGTTCTCAGGGGGCTTTTGTCCAAGGGGATTTTGTTCAAGGGGGGTGGGGTTTGTTCTCAGGGGGATTTTGTCCTCAGGGGGATTTTGTCCTCATGGGGATTTTGTCAAAGGGGATTTTGCTCAAGGGGGATTTTGTTCAACGGGGGCATTTGTCTGAGGGGGATTTGCTTTAGGGAGATTTTGTGCTAGGGGGCTTTTGTCCTCATGGGGATTTTGTGCACGGGGATTTTGCCCTTGAGGGATTCTGTCCTATAGGGATTTTGTCCTAAGGGTATATTGTCCTCAGGGGTTTTTGTCCAGGGTGATTTTGCAGTTGAGGGATTTTGTCTTGGGGGATTTTCTCCAAGGGGGGCTTTTGTCCAAGGGGATTTTGCCATTGAGGGATTTTGGTCTGTGGGGTTTTGTACTCAGGGGGATTTTGTCCTAGAGGGGATTTTGTCCTGGAGGGGATTTTGTCCAAGGGGGGATTTTGTCCAGTGGGATTTTGACCTTGGGGAATTTTGTCCTAGTGGGATTTTGTCAAAGGGGATTTTTCCCTTTGGGGATTTTGTCCTAGAGGGGATTTTGCCCTCAGGGGGATTTTGTCCTCAGGGGGATTTTGTCCTCAGGGGGATTTTGTCCAAGGGGATTTTGCCTTCGGGAATTTTTTTCCTGAGGGGATTGGTCATCAGGGGGATTTTGCCAAAGTGAGTTTTTGCCCTTATGGGGATTTTGTCCTAGGGGATTTTATCCATGGAGATTTTGCCTTAGGGACTTTGTCTGAGGGGGAATTTTGTCCGAGGGGGATTTTGTCCAGGGGGATTTTGCCCTTGAGGGATTTTGTCCTATGGGGATTTTGTCCTGAGGGGGATTTAGTCAGAGGGGATTTTACCCATGGGGGATTTTGTCCTGAGGGGATTTTGTTCTCAGGGGGATTTTGCCCTTGAGGAATTTTGTCCTGGGAAAGATTTTGTCCTCGGTGGGCTTTTGTTCAAGGGGATTTTGCCCTTAATCGATTTTGGCCTGGGTGATTTTGTACTAAGGGAGACTTTGTCCTTGAGGGATTTTGGCCTCGGCGAGATTTTGTCCAAGGGGATTTAGACCTAGGGGATTTTGTCCTAGTGGGACTTTGTCCTCAGGGGGATTTTGTCCAAGGGGATTTTGCCCTTGAGGGATTTTGTCGTGGGGGATTTTGTCGTAAGGGATTTTGTCAAAGGGGATTTTCCCTTGAAGAATTTTGTCCTCAGGGGGATTTTGACCTGCATGGATTTTGATGTCGGGGGGATTTTGTCCTTTGGGGATTATGTCCTATGGGGATTTTGTCTTCAGGGGGGTTTTGTCCAAGGGGATTTTGCCTTTGGGGATTTTGTCCTAGGAGGATTTTGTTCTCAGGGGGATTTTGTCCAAGGGGATTTTGCTTTGGGGGATTTTGCCCTAGTGGGGATTTTGTCGTCAAGGGGATTTTTTCGAATGGGATTTTGCCCTTTGGGAATTATGTCCTATGGGGGATTTTGTCCTCAGGGGAATTTTGTCCAAGGGGATTTTGTCCTTGGGGGATTTTGTCCTAAGGGGGATTTTGTGCTCAGGGGGATTTGGTCTTGACACCAATTGGTAGTAAATATAATGGAAGATGGTAGGATGAGATGAAAAGTTAGTTCCAGATTGCAGGGAACCTCCAAGTGTATACGGAAGCCAAGGGTGATATGAAGGAATGGATTGTTGAGCCAAATCTTCTTTGAGTGCTGAAAGTGAATGTAAAAAAAAACAAAAAACAAAAGTTGGAGATGTGGAGATAAATGAATAATGTAGTACATGGCATGGGCCTTAAAAAGAACTGCTCAGTTGAGAATCATGATACATGGAAGGGTGGTGACAGGTTCATCATACATGGAAGGTGGATGAGTATTTTGAGATTGCTCAGTTATGTACAAAATGTATAATTTTGTGAAAATTATATACACTCGAGAAGCATGAGGAGCATGGAGGCAAGGGAGACCTTAGAGGGCTGGATAAATGACGAGAAACAAGTGGTGGACAGTAGAAAACTGACCAACCCAAAAGCAGGAGAGCACAGACAAGATGAAGATGAATACCTCAGAGTGGGGAATTTGAAGCAACTAGTGTCGTGGAAGTTTGCTATAGAGGTAGCTCGTTCATGATTCAACAGCTTAAGTATTAATGTTGCAGTAATCACACACACACATACTATATAACTAACTACCTCTATATTCTATCTATCTATCTATTTATCTATATATATATATATATATATATATATATATATATATATATATATATATATAGTATATATATATATATATATATATATATATATATATATATATATATTGTGACGTCCCTAGCTTTTAATTACTCTTCCTTAATTTAACCTGATGCCAGATGTAACGGTAGATGTCTTTGTTCACAATCACTGATTCAAGAATGGCACATAAAAAAAAATTCTTCAGTGGTTTTCACATATATTACACTTCACAGCTAAATATTTAGATGGTGCTATGTATAAGATTGTAATATACTTTGCAATCAAATACACTGTAATCAGGATGTAGAAAACACAGCACGTTAACGATATTAAATATAATATATAAAGTACTTACATATTATTTACAACACTTAACTCCTAACAGGTAGTAATGAAGAAGATAACCAAACTTACGATTTTCGTCATAAGTAAACGTACGATTTTCGTCATAAGTGAACGTATTTTAAACAAACAACTCTAATTTACAAGAAACTATACAAAAATTCAATGGATGAATGTCCCAGGCAATGATACTGGAAGTTTAAAAAAGTAGTTATCTTCAGCAGTCAATAGATGGCGAAGAGTGTAGGAACTGCAGTAATTCTTAGATAGCGTTGAAGATAGTTGGCAGAACAGAGGACGAAAGAATTCTTAAAAAGGGGGTAGCAGATCCTCATATATATACATATTTATATGTAAGCCATGAAGGAAAGTGAAACACCAAAGTAGCTGCAAGATCTTTCGACTCAACGTCCTTTACTTAGCAGACTGACTGACATCCATGAGAAACTGAGAGGACAGGGAAGTATCATATAAGTGACACATAGGGATTATAAGGAGATTAGTGCCTAGAATCCAACACACCTGAAGAATTAGTAACCTTCCCAAACGAATATAAACATGGGTACAATTTAAGAGGTTTACGAAAAGATTAAGTCTAACTGCTCAGACGCAGGGACAAGACAATTAAAGTACAATACAGAGCGGCAACTAACCACATTCAAACCTTTGGTAAACAAAAACTTATTCCCAAAACATATTAAGCATACATATAAAAAGAAAATGTATATGAGACAACTAATTTGTATTTAAGTCGGTGATTGTATCTTTGAGGTCATTCTTAAACATGTTACAATTACAAATGAAACAGGCTACGAATATTAAAATTACAATGGGAATTAAGTTGTATAATTCTAAAAGATTTCGTGATGAGACATCTTTTGATCTTGCAATTACTGAACTACCAATCTAATTTATCCGATGGCTGTTTTCACTTAAATGAATAAATATTGCATTATATGTTTGACCAGTTTTGACAGAATATTGATGCTGTCTGATTCTTACTTCTAAGCTCTCGGTAGATTGTCCGAGATAAAAGGAGGGGCAGTCCATACATGGAATTTTATATATTATGTTGTTGCTTTCCCTGGGGCCATCTTTTTATTAACATTCCTTTTAGTGTGTTATTATATGAAAAAACGAAGTTAACCTTAAAAGATTTTAACAGTGATTTTATGGTTTCAAAATCGTTAAAATAAGACAAGCTGAGAAGTTCCTCTCTCCGTGTGACTTACACTATAAAACTTGTCATGGGCTTTATCAAGGCAAATGTCTAATATATGTGAAGGATAACATAAATCTTTCCCTATTTTTCTTATGTATTCGATTTCTTGATCCAAATATTGGGGACTGACAATGCGCAACACTCGTAAAAACATAGAAGAAAACTTTATATTTTGATATTAAGATGGTAGCCTGAATAGAAATGAACATAAGTTAAGTTGTTGGTTGGTTTCCTAAAAATACTGAATTTACATTGAAATGGTTCTCTATGTATCAAAACATCTAAGAAAGGTCGTGGCTTATACTTTATTTATGCATTTATCACGTTCCAAACTGTTGTGATTCAGTTATGTGGTATTATATTATATATATTATAATAATAATATATATATAATAATTAATATATTTAGATTATTATACATATATATATATATATATATATAGATAGTATATATATATATATGCTATATCTATATATATATATATATATTTAATATCTATATATATATATGATATATATATATATATATATATCTATATATATATATATATATATATATATATAATATATCTATCTATATCTATAAATATATATATATCTATATATATATAGATATATACATACATATATATAGATATATATATATATATATATATATATATATATATATATCTATATATATATATATATATAATTATGTCATCTTGTTGCCAGTTAATGATAGGTGAATGATGTATTAATTATTTTTAATAATGTATTAGATTTTTTTTTAACTGTTAATTAGTAAAGAATGGTAATTGCTAGTTTTCTCCTCTCCGGTGTTTGGCTTGTTGTATGTTTTTACTAATCCTCTTTTTCAAATTCCATATTTGGTGATTTCTCTGGGAGTGGCCTTCTCCCCCGCCAAACCCCCCGGCTCTTGCTGACCAGTGGGGATATGAAAGTCTTCGGTGGTGATATGAGCCAGTTGTTTCCTGGACCTTAGCTTGGGCGCTGTTTGGATTGTCCGTTGGTACTGATTATTGGCCTCTGCATATGTACTTGGACTGGAGATTATTCACCCCCTACTTACTTTTTGGATCTCCCAGTCTGCAGCTTCAGGATTTATCCTTAACGCCTTTGGTTCAGTTATAAAGCCAAGGGGACCTCTCTGTCCCAAGGTAAATTATTTACATTTGATAAGCTCTCAGTAAATGTTTCTCTGCTGTCGTATTCAGTGGACAGTTTGATACTTGCCAGCCACCTGTTAACATTTCTGGATTCAGCGCTGATAATCACCTTGATTTGTCCTCCAGACGTGGAGTCGTACCGTGCCTTGAAACTGGAAAACTTTATAACATACGGAGAAGTTGTTAGGAATATTAGCGTGTATTTGTTAGGTTATTCTGTCTTTTTGTCTTTCTCCTTCTTTCTGGACCCCCTCCTTTTTATGTTTGAATGTGTTGGTTTCTGTTATTAGAGTATTTTGGTTTCTGTTATTAGAGTATTTGGGATTTGTTTAGTGACTATTTAAGTGTGCTTGTTATTCATATATTTTTGTATTATAGAGGTTCAGGTGTGATTTCTGCCTAAGAGTTATGTATTAAATTTAAGTTATTTTTCTCAAGTGTTTATTTTCACCCCTGAATTGATTTTGCACACTGTGGTTTAAGGTTGTGGTACGATTTCACACCTTGTGAATTTCGTATCCTGTTTAGTGAATACAGGTGTAACCTATAATTGGATAAGTATATAGTGTGGTGGTTAACACGCCATCACAAACTGGCGACCGTTTGACAGGATTTTTCGTGCCTGTGTGTATTCACTTGTGTGCAAAATTAATTTTAGGGGTTTTGTTTTTGGCAACATTTTTACACCTCTTCGTGAGTTAGGTTTTTTTGAAAGTATTCCTTTTTGTGATTTTTGGTCATAATGGAGGTGGCTAATATAATTGAACTTTTGAGTGGAGAGGGGTGGCAAGCAAAGCTCGCAGAGTTAAATAGGCCTGAGTTGGAGCAGGTGGCTCTACATTTAGAGATAGAATTTGATGCCTCTGTAAAGAAAGGATTATTATTGTTACAAATTTATGAGTGTGTCAAAAATGTAAAACCAGATGGTGATCAGGAGGTTAAGCAGGAGCTAACTGCAGAAGTGTTGAACAAACAAATTGAATTGAAAATGTTGGAATTTAATAATATGGAAAAGTTTAAGGCGGAAGAGAGAGAAAAGGAAAGACAGCATGAAATTGCTATGAAGGGTTTGGAACCCCCTTCTTCCTTCTTCCCTCCCAGTAGATCCGTAAAACGGCCTGTTATAGTAGATTTGGTACAGGCTTTAAAATTTGTGCCTACTTTTCAGGAATGTAATGTCGCTGAGTTTTTTGTATCCTTTGAAAGGATAGGTGCTAGGTTGCAATGGCCACGGGAATATTGGACCACCCTTATCCAAAGCAAGTTAGTAGGTAGGGCCCAGAGAGTTTATGTGACCTTGGACGAATCTTTATCCTCGGACTATGAAAATGTGAAAGCCTAGTTTTTAAGGCTTATGAACTGGTGCCGGAGGCTTATCGCCAGCGGTTTAGAAATTTTCAAAAAGGTAATGAACAAACATTTGTAGAGTTTGCTAGGGGAAAAAAACAGTATGCAGAGGACTGGTTCAAATCCAAAGAAGTGGATGATTATGACAAGTTGAAGGAGTTATTGTTAGTAGAAGAATTTAAGCGGTGTGTACCAGATAAACTAAAAGTACATTTAGAGGAACTGAAAATAGAGACGTTACCGGAGGTTGCCATTGCAAGTGACGAATATTATTTGTCACATAAAAATGAGTTAGGGGTGATGAATCACGCGAAGTCTGGCTGGATTAGAACGGGCGGAGCGGTAATAATAAGTAATAATAATAATAGTAATGCTTGTGGTAGGCCTAATTTTGTTAATAGGAGTCAACCCAGGAGGCAGAATAATGATAATAATTTTTCTCCCAATAATAATCGCTTTTCTCCCAATAATAATCGCTTTTCTCCTAATAGTGGTAACAGGGGGTATAATGTTTATAATCCGGAAAAGTTGAGAGGCATGACATGCTTCTTTTGTAATAAAAAGGGCCATGTAAAAAGTCAGTGTTTTGCCTTCAAGCTAATGGTAGACCAGTTATGGGCATTGAAAAGAGAGAGAGCGATCCCGTCCAAACGAGAACGGATGAACAATGACTATCCAATTGCTTTAACAGGTATTTGTCCCATGGTAGTGTCTCGTCTGTGAATTCATCCAAAGTTAAAGAGGTTCGTATTTTGCGAGACACTGGTGCCGCTCAGTCGTTGATTTTACGAGAAGCATTACCTAGCGATTTTGTCCATAATTATGAAGAGTTTGTGTTGTTGTCTGGTTTTCCCGATTCGGTCGAGTCCTATCCGATCGGTAATTTCCATTTAAAATGTCCTTCCTTTTCAGGAATATTGAAATTAGCCATTGTGAATAAGTTTCCTGTTAAGGACGTGGATGTAGTGGTAGGAAGTGATGTGGCTTATAAAAATAAACATAATCCAATTTTGATAAATAATGAAATTGCAGTAGTTACTCGTTCTAGAGCTAGTGTTGTTGACGCTGCAGAGTCAGCAACAGATGTAGATTTGAGTAGTTTAGAACGTAGTGATAGCGTAGTTGTAGGAGATATTGGGATTTTGAAGGACAAATTGAATTGGACTACTGAAGAGCTTATTAAAGCTCAGAAAAAGGATTTTCGGGATCTCCCCATTGAGTCAGGTGAGGTGTCTGATGTAACTGTTCCAAGATTTAAGATAATTAATAATATTTTATATAGGTTGAGTAGGCCTATGGAGGCTGATAATATTGATCATGAAATTTTGAAACAGATAATGGTACCTTTTGTTTACAGGAATAAGTTAATATCATTAGCACATGACAGTGGTTTGGCTGGTCATTTTGGCATTCATAAGACTTCGGGGAAGTTGCTTATGAATTATAATTGGCCCAAGTTGAAGGCAGACGTAAAGAAGTTTGTCAATAGTTGTGACGTTTGTCAGAAGGTGGGCAAGCCCAATCAGTCTATACCAAAAGCACCTCTATGTCCTATCCCCCTTGTTTCTGAACCTTTTAAAGAGGTAATTATTGATGTTGTTGGACCATTGCCCAAGACACGTAGTGGTAATGAATATATTTTTACTATTATGGATAAAATGTCTCGATATCCTGAGGCAATACCACTACGTACCATAAAAAGTGTTAAGATTGTAGATGTATTAATTGATTTCTTCGCCAGGTTTGGGATGCCTAAGATAATTCAATCAGACTGTGGTACTAATTTCGTCAGCAAGTATTTTAAAGAGAAAATGGCAGAGTTAGGTATTAAACATGTGACTTCATCTCCTTATCATCCTGAAAGTCAGGGTGCTCTGGAGAGGTTTCATCAAACCATGAAATCGATGATTAGGAAATATAGTTTAAGTCACGGTTCTGAGTGGGATAAAGAATTACCATATCTCTTGTTTGCTTTTCGGTCGGCTCCAAGTCAATCATTAGGTTTGTCTCCTTTCAATTTGGTTTTCGGACATTGTGTTCGTGGTCCTCTTGATGTCGTAAGAGAGTCATAGGAAGGTGACATTCCTGATATTAATTTGTTGGATTACATGACTAATTTGGGTGATAAAATGATGAAGGCTTGGGAATTTGCTCGTGAAAATATGTTGTGTAGTCAAAGAAGAATGAAGTACTTTTTTGACAGGAAAACCAAGACTCGTAACTTCGCTGAAGGCGACAAGGTGTTGGTGTTGTTACCTTTTCCCGGTAATCCATTAAAAGCTTCATTTTCAGGTCCTTGGAAAATTTTGAAAAAAATTAGTGATGTTAATTATTTAGTAGAGACTCCTGAGAGAAGGAAACCTTTTCAGCTTTGTCATATAAATATGTTGAAGGCGTATATGGAACGGGAGAAAGGTATTCCTGTGGCAACAATTGGAGAGATTCTACATGTAATAACCTTTATTCCTTTTCAGAGGAAGAACGTAATGAGAATAAATATGGTAATGATGGTAACTGGCCATCAGGTAATATGACTTCTTTAGAAAATTTTGATAGTTCAATTTCTCATTTGTGTTATGAGAAACGTAGGTCTCTGAAGAAGTTGGTGTGTGATTATAAACAATTGTTTTCAGATGTCCCAGGAAGGACATCAGTCCTTGAACATGATGTGGACGTAGGTAATGCCACGCCTGTGAAACAATCTCCTTACAGGTAAATCCTTTCAAGAGTGAAGTTGTTGCTAAGGAGGTTGATTATATGTTAAAACACGGTCTAATTGAGCATAGTCAAAGTCCTTGGTCATCTCTGTTGTATTGGTAAAGAAACCCGATGGAGATTTTAGGTTATGCATTGACTATAGAAGGATTAATGAGTTGACTAAATCTGATTGTTATCCATTACCACGTATTGAAGATTGCATTGATCGGATGGGTAAATCTAAATATATAAGTAAATTTGATTTATTAAAAGGGTATTGGCAAGTTCCTTTGTCGAAACGAGCAAGGGCCTTGTCAGCCTTCGTAACACCTCAAGGGTTGTTTCAATGTCGTGTGATGCCGTTTGGTATGAAAAATGCCGCCGCCACTTTTCAAAGGTTAATGAATACGTTGGTGTACGGTTTGGAAGGGTGTGTCGTTTATATTGATGACATTGTTATTTATAGTGATGATTGGGAAACACATTTAAAGCGTATTAAGGCCTTGTTTGAAGCACTGAAGAAAGCTGGTTTGGTGATCAATTTAAAGAAAAGTGAATTTGCAAAAGCAAAAGTCGTATATTTAGGTCATGAAATTGGTGATGGTAAGGTTGCTCCAAAACAAGCTAACGTTGAGTGTATTGAAAAAATGTTAATTCCCAGGTGTCTGAGAGATGTCAGGAAATTCCTTGGATTAGTTGGGTATTACAGACGGTTCGTTAAGAATTTTTCTGATATCGCCGACCCTTTAACGAATCTCCTAAGAAAGAAGGTAATTTTTGTCTGGACTGACGAAGCGCAAAGGGCT
>NC_061088.1:59988268-59995768 GCF_015104395.2 Macrobrachium nipponense
CATAAAATAAAACGAACATTACATACATGGGTTATTGTGAAAAGATTTGGATGTCTGAATGCCCTGTTGCTTTCAAACCGTTGTATTATCGTAGGTACGTGGATGACACTTTCCTTGTGTTTAAGGAACGTTCACACGTGGATTTATTTTTTGAATATTTTAATTCTCGTCATCCTAATATTACTTTTACTTGTGAGACAGAACAGGATAATATGTTGTCATTTTTAGATGTTCAGGTACACAGAAATAGAGGTAAATTTGAGACTTCCGTTTATAGGAAAAGTACTTTTACTGGCTTGGGATTAAATTATCTTAGTTTTTCACCAAAGTTGTTTAAAATTAATTCAATACGTACTATGATAAATAGAGCTTACAATGTCTGCTGTGATTTTAACTTATTTCATCAAGACATGGTCTTCCTCCAGAATTATTTTTCCGAAAATTCTTATCCCGTATTTGTCTTTTACAAAGTTCTGAAAAATTTTCTAGATGAGAAAATTTTGTCCCAGACCGGTGTACAGTACTGTTAGTAAAGATGTAAAGTATATTAAATTGCCTTTCCTTGGTCATAGTAGCTACTTGGTACGAAAAAAGTTACAAGAAATACTTAAGCACAGTTTTCCTCAAGTTAGTTTCAGGTTTGTTTTTACTAACCCTTTTACTGTAGGATCACTTTTGAGGGAGAAGCCTGCTCTTCCTGTGGACCTTAATTCGAGTGTCGTTTACTTGTTTACCTGTTCGCAGTGTGGTCTGCGATACGTGGGATCCAGTTCCCGCTGGCTTAGACACAGAATTTTGGAACACAGAGGTCTTTCCGTTAGAACTAGGTTTCCTCTTTCTAAACCACCTTTTTCTGCCATAAGGGAACACAGTTTAGCACAGGACCATCCTTTCACTCACCTAGATTTTAGAGTACTGTCTTTTTGCTCAAATAGACTGGACCTTTTAATTTCAGAGTCGCTGTTTATTAAGAAAATGAAACCGGAATTGAACAACAACTCGTCCGGTATTCAACTAGCTATCATATAGTTTCATAGTAGGTACACAAAGTGGGTCGTTAGCTATTTTATTTTTGAGGGTAGTTTGTTTACCTTTCATATATTTTCATTTTTATTTCTGTTTTTGTATGTTTTACGTTGTTTTAGTTTTATCGTAATTTTTAGTATGTATGTAATGTTCGTTTTATTTTATGTTTTTACTGAAGCTTTTAATAAGACAATTCATTTTAATGTAATTTTTAGCGATTTCTCATCCTTGTCAATTTTTTCAGCCTGAAGATGAGGTTTTGAACCTCGAAAGATCGTTAAATAAAGAATGTTCTTCCTGGTCTTGGCACTGTTATTTATCATCAAGTTAAGATTTCCAAGTAGCCGCCCAATTACTGAGTGTATATATATATATATATATATATATATATATATATATATATATATATATATATATATATATATATATACACATACATATATATATATATATATATATATATATATATATATATATATATATATATATATATATATATATATATATATGATGGTAAACATGTTCTGTTACAACAGAATTCCATCTAATAAAAGGAGCCCATAAAAACACCAAAATATAGAGAGAAAAATACTATATTTCAGAGACTGCTGTCTCCCTCTTCAGGTAGATGAATGAGAAAAGTTTACAGAGAAGGTGGTATTTATACCAAGTGATCCATCCACAGGTAAGCCAATTTAGATAACTCCCACTGACAATCTTCCTTTAATCTTTTTATGCGTTGGTTGAATGAAAATCTTGTCGATCACATCTGAATCCCATGCTCCTTTTGAGATGTTCATTACCTGCCTCTCTTTGATTAAGGCCGATTCCATCATTTGACTCTTGTATCGGCAGTTGCTGCTATAAACTATATGTGACAAATCCCAGTTTCTTCTATGGTTATGTTCATTTATATGGTTGAAAATAGATGAGTTCTGTTGTCCATACCTAACTGACAGTTTGTGTTGTATTAATGTCTGGGGAAGTGATTTTCCTGTAAATCCGATGTAAGATTGGTCACAGTCCTGGCATGGGATTTCATAATCCCCTGTGTCCTTGGGGGATGTCTTTTGTTGGACGTTAATCAGGGATTTGGCTAAGGTGTTTGGGTAAGTAAATGCAAAAGGGTAGTGAGGGTTAGATTTTAAAGGATACTTTAAAGACGAAAGTTACTTACAAATTAGTTCAAATTCTTTTTCCAAGAACTCTGGGTAACACATTCGTAAGGCTCTTAAGAACAGGTTGCTAGCTACACCTATCTTGATAGCAATGTCGTGATAGCTAAAGGAGTGAATGTATGAAAGTGAGAACGTTGGTTTTCTGTATATGGTAAATTTGTATTCTGCCATGTCTCTGATTATTAAAACATCAAGAAAAGGAATTTTGTTCTCTGTTTCCCATTCAACTTTAAATTTGATGCTGGGCACTAATGCGTTTAATTTTGAAAAAAATTAATTAAAATTGCCCTATCTATTATCCCAAAATATTAGAATATCATCAACATATCTCATCCAAAGCATGTTTTTGGGTTTTATTGCATTCATTACTGTAGTTTCAAAGTTTTCCGTGTACAGATTGGCTAAAAAAGGACCTAAAGGACTACCCATACTACACCCGAATTATTGCTTATAGAATGATTCCCCGAATGAAAATGCATTATTAGATGCACATAATTCAACTAACTTCATTATTTTGTCAAGCGCCAATGAGAAATGATCTGAATAGGGGGATAATTTTTCCCTCAAAAACTGAAGAACGTCCTGTACTGGTACTTTTGTGAATAGGGAATCTACGTCAAGGCTTAAAAGTTTTATGTTGTGAAGTGGTATATGTGCTTCTCTAAATTTGTGGCAAAAATCTTCCGAATGTTTAATGTAACTGGGAGAAAAAGTGCCTAAAAAAGGGGAAAGGAGACCAGCTAACCATTTAGAAATTTTGTAATTGAAAGCTCTGGGACATGAAACGATGGGTCTGAATGGAAGATTGTCTTTGTGAGTTTAGGGAAGGCCATAAAAGTAGGGTAGTTTAGGATTAATTACTTCAAATTTCTCTAATAGTTCAATACTCTTTTTGTCTTGGCCAATTATTCTTACTTTCCGAAAAAATTCTGTGGGACGTTTTGGAGGGGATTTTTCGTCAGTTTGTTGTAAGTGTTTGTGTCGCTAAGGAGATGGTTGATTTTGTCGAGGTAGAAGTCTTTGTCCATTATTACGATTTTGCCGTCTTTGTCAGATCTACTTATTATAACATCTAACTTTTTTAGCGAGCGGATGGCTATCATAAATCTACAGGGAACAGGATATTTCTTATATAGGTCAGTTAAAGCATTTAGTAACACTCCTTTTAATCATATCTCTTCACGGCTGTAGTTTTTGTCTGATATGAATTTATCAAAAGCCACTATGAAGTTTAGGTTGTTTTTGCGGTCTGGCATAAGGGCAAAGGATAAGCCTAGATTTAACACTAAATGTTGGTTTACAGTAAGGGGGGTGTTGGATAAGTTTAAAACTTTGTCTTGTTGCTCAAGATTATTCCATGCGCTAAAAGTCTGTTGGAATGAATCACGCTATTATAGGCAGCAATGTCGAACAGAATGAAATCAGATACCTGTATATGTGGACCGTAGTGAGGAGGCGAAGATTAGACTGAGTTCCATATATCCCTCTGCGTAGTACGAAGATGTCGTTTATCGTGTTGGTGATTCTTTCCTCCAGGAAAATCTTATGTGAGTAAGGGAAGGGGTCCGATTGCAGAGTCCATCTCCCGAATCCGTGAATATCTGGTAGTACTTGTTCCTTGAGGCATTCTTCTAAAAAGTGTTTTTGATTTTTCAGCCGGTGTACTCTAATCAGTTCTTTCTCATTTTCGGCCCATTATGGAATTCAACCGACTTTCCACGATTCTTCACTTACTTCCAGAACTAAATCTAGTTTTTCCCAAATTTGAGAAAGAACTGATCAACTACTCCGGCTGAAAAATCAAAAACACTTTTTAGAAGAATGCCTCAAGGAACAAGTACTACCAGAAATGTACGGATTCGGGAGATGGACTCTGCAATCGGACCCCTTCCCTTACTCACATAAGATTTACCTGGAGGAAAGAATCACCAACACGATAAACGACATCTTTGTACTACGCAGAGTGATATATGGAACTCAGTCTAATCTTCGCCTCCTCACTACGGTCCACATATACAGGTATCTGATTTCATTCTGTTCGACATTGCTGCCTATAATAGCGTGATTCATTCCAACAGACTTTTAGCGCATGGAATAATCTTGAGCAACAAGACAAAGTTTTAAACTTATCCAACACCCCCCTTACTGTAAACCAACATTTAGTGTTAAATCTAGGCTTATCCTTTGCCCTTATGCCAGACCGCAAAAACAACCTAAACTTCATAGTGGCTTTTGATAAATTCATATCAGACAAAAACTACAGCCGTGAAGAGATATGATTAAAAGGAGTGTTACTAAATGCTTTAACTGACCTATATAAGAAATATCCTGTTCCCTGTAGATTTATGATAGCCATCCGCTCGCTAAAAAAGTTAGATGTTATAATAAGTAGATCTGACAAAGACGGCAAAATCGTAATAATGGACAAAGACTTCTACCTCGACAAAATCAACTAACTCCTTAGCGACACAAACACTTACAACAAACTGACGAAAAATCCCCTCCAAAACGTCCCACAGAATTTTTTCGGAAAGTAAGAATAATTGCCCAAGACAAAAAGAGTATTGAACTATTAGAGATATTTAAAGTAATTAATTCTAAACTACCCTACTTTTATGGCTTTCCCAAAACTCACAAAGACAATCTTCCATTCAGACCCATCGTTTCATGTCCCAGAGCTTTCAATTACAAAATTTCTAAATGGTTAGCTGGCCTCCTTTCCCCTTTTTTAGGCACTTTTTCTCCCAGTCACATTAAACATTCGGAAGATTTTTGTCACAAATTCAGAGAAGCACATATACCACTTCACAACATAAAACTTTTAAGCCTTGACGTAGATTCCCTATTCACAAAAGTACCAGTACAGGACGTTCTTCAGTTTTTGAGGGAAAAATTATCCCCCTATTCAGATCATTTCTCATTGGCGCTTGACAAAATAATGAAGTTAGTTGAATTATGTGCATCTAATAACGCATTTTCATTCGGGGAATCATTCTATAAGCAATAAATCGGGTGTAGTATGGGTAGTCCTTTAAGTCCTTTTTTAGCCAATCTGTACATGGAATACTTTGAAACTACAGTAATAAATGCAATAAAACCCAAAACCATGCTTTGGATGAGATATGTAGATGATATTCTAACATTTTGGGATAATAGATGGAGCAATTTTAATTAATTCTTTCAAAATTAAACGCATTAGTGCCCAGCATCAAATTTAAAGTTCAATGGGAAACAGACAAAAAAATTCCTTTTCTTGATGTTTTAATAATCAGAGACACGACAGAATACAAATTTACCATATACAGAAAACCAACGTTCTCACTTTCATGCATTCACTACTTTAGCTATCACGACATTGCTATCAAGATAGGTGTAGCTAGCAACCTGTTCTTAAGAGCCTTACGAATGTGTTCCCCAGAGTTCTTGGAAAAAGAATTTGAACTAATTTGTAAGTAACTTTCGTCTTTAAAGTATCCTAACCATATAATTGAGAGAGCAATTCACAAAGCAAACGTAATTTTATACCAACCCCCTCAGAGATACACCCAACAATAAAATAATATAAAAAAATAAAAATTCCCCACCAGGACAGGATTAAGACGGTGACTCAGACCCTCAGAAAATCTAACCCCTTTGCATTTACTTACCCAAACACCTTAGCCAAATCCCTGATTACCGTCAAACAAAAGACATCCCCCAAGGACACAGGGGTTTACGAAAAACCATGCCACGACTGTGACTAATCTTACATCGGCTTTACAGGAAAATCACTTCCCCAGACATTAATACAACACAAACGGTCAGTTAGGTATGGACAACAGAACTCATCTATTTTCAACCATATAAATGAACATAACCATTGAATAAGCCGGAATATGTCACATATAATTTATATATATATATATATATATATATATATATATATATATATATATATATATATATATATATATATATATATATATATATATACATATATATATATACATACATATATATATATATATATATATATATATATATATATATATATATATATATATATATATATATATATATATCTATATATATACATATATATATATATATATATATATATATATATATATATATATATATATATATATATATATATATATACATACATATATATATATCTATATATATATATATATATATATATATATATATATATATATATATATATATATATACCAAAAACAGGGCCAGGCGACGGCCAGCAAGACACCATCAGTGCGAGGGTGGACCAAGGGAAACCAATTAATTCCAACATATTGCTTTATTTCCGACGTTTCGTAATAATTACTTTATTACATCTTCAGGGATCTGTTGAATAATGAATAAATTACTAAAAACGTTACTGTAAAAACTTAAAATTTCATAAGAAAATTAAAATTCAATACATTTAAATTTCATAAGAAAATTAAAATTCAACACTTTACATCTAAAAAAAAAAAAACGATAAAAAACACACACACATACAAAAGAACCAAAGGCCGCTGACCAACCTTATGTGGAGAGAACAAAAGACAGAATGCTTACAAAGACAGTTAACTTAGGTAGAGTTGAGTAGAGGAGGTTTGAGTATTTAACTGTGGACTAGTTGTTTAATAAACAATTGACTCAAGTATAGGCAATTCGTGAGGATTAGCTGTTTGACCCATTATACTAAAATCACTTCTTTCGATGTAAGTTTTACAGATTTTGGAATGAGCTCTGATATTAGAATGTTCTGGGTTGGAGAGCCTACTACCAGTACGAAAGCTAATTCCCCGATGGGAGTCGATTCTGACACTCAGTAACCTCCTCGTGGATCCGACATATGTCCCTGAGTTACACTTAGGGCAAGTATACTTATACACCACGTTAGAGGACAAAAAAAGGGCTTAATCGATCCTTATGGTTAAAAAAAGAACCAAATTGTTAACGGATTTTTGGAATTATTTTAAATTGATCGCACCATAGTGATTATTGATAATTTGTAAAAAACGTTTTCTAAAAGAATCATCGTGTAAAAAGGGAAATTTGGCGTAAACGTTTAACTTGGGCACTGTTGGAGGTTTCATGACACCAGTGAATTGTTTGTCAAGAAATATGTGGAGTTGTTTAAAAAATAAGCTACGAGGGAAGCAGTTATTCATAAAATATTGAGAGAAAATTAATTTCCTGGTGAAAGGAATGCTAGTTCGATGTAATGAAGAAAGCCCTGTGGAGGAGAGTAAAAACTGAATTAAGTTTAAAATTGTAAAAACAAGAACTGTAGTAGTTGCATCCT
>NC_061088.1:60000768-60028268 GCF_015104395.2 Macrobrachium nipponense
TGACATGGTGTGGAGGTAGTTTGGTTGTTTAAGGAGAAGATAGTTTCTTAATGTAAAGAGATTCTAAAAGAAGAAGCGAAAGAGTATTTTGAAATTATTATACATAATGTCAGTTTTACATGAATTTGAATGGTTCCTTATGGCCGAAAATTCTTTTGATTTTAAAATACAGCCATTGAGATAACTGACATCTCTATGGGAATCGATGCGGACTTTCAGTAAGCGTCGGGTAGATCTGACATCATTTCCAAAATTACATTTTGGGCAAGTATACTCATAGACAGCGAAAGAACGCATCAACTATGAAAGGGTGTCTTCGAATGTGAAAAGTCTGCCTATTATTAAAGGCTTATTGAACACAAATTTGAAATTAACATAGGGGTACAAAGTGCTGAGCGCTGTTGTCAGTTCACGTCTAAAAGCTGAATTTTTTGCATATGACTATAAAAAGTACATTAATTTCTTCGGAACTTGAGGACAATAAACTGGGCTGATAAGTATTGTTTAAAAGCTTTTTTTTTTTACAACTCTGTCAGAGGTCAGAAGGATAACAGCTATTCTTAAAAAATACTTTGAGAAAGGATATTTCTTTATGAAAAGTATTCCAATCTGAACACAGAGAATAGGCTCTTGAATGTCAGAAAGCAGTTGCTAAAAAAGTTAAGACCCAAACCAGTTTACGTCTTTTTCTAAAAATAAATTAGAACGTGAAATGATTATGTCTAAGAAAGGTACATGATCATTTGTTCCATTTCCATTGAAAACCTATTTTCATGAAAAGCGTTGACAAACTCTAAAAACATATCAGCATGGGATTTTTCTTTAAACAATAAAAACGTGTCATCTATTAATCTTCTATAAAAAAAAATAGGCCGAAATAACTCTGGACATTGTCTAAGAACCAGTTCTTCTAGGTGGCACATGAATATATTGGCTAATGTAGGACCCAGTAGTGACCCTATTCCCGAAACGTAGTTGTAAATAAAAAGAAGAAATGGTCTCCAGTCTCCTCGCTGTCCTGTTTATTATTAAACTTAGCTCACCAGAAGCGAAAATCATACAAGTTGTATATATACATATATATATATATATATATATATATATATATATATATATATATATATATATATACATATGTATATATATACATATGTATATATATACATATGTATATATATATATATATATATATATATATATATATATATATATATATATATATATATATATATATGTAAGGCCTAGGGTTTTTGATTGATAATATATTGTCCATGTGTTCTCTGTGACCTATGGAATGTGGAGAACAGTGCAGGAGCGGCGACCCGAGAGTAGCTGAACAATGAGTTTCTGGGGCTGACGTGAGATAAAAATGCTTAGTCCGACAAGTCAATGTACGACAGTTTTATGAACTCTTCTCAAAGGGCCTTTGTGAAACTGGATGCAGCTAGAACCGTGAGGCGCTAACGAAGTGTGCGTTCGTATTTGCGTGTGTGCCTCTTCCCTTTAATAGTTTCATACGCAAGTCTATGGGAGGATTTTGACAGAGGGTCTTGGAGACAAAGGCAAGATGCCGTGGCGTTCACCGGGGAGTTTTAATTAACTGTGTTTAAGTGTTCCGGTTGCTTGGGTGAGTGTTGAAGTGTTTTAGCCGAAGGCTGGCTTATTATCTGTTTGACATTTTTATGATAATATCCAATATTTAGTCATTGATTGTTAATCTTGTGTGTGTACTTACCGGGATGTGTTCTGTGTCTTTGAAACAGACGATTCTGGAATGGAGGGGGACAAAGAGTTCCCAGATGGGTGTGGACTTTTGGGTGACTAATGATTACTATCAGACATTGTACTATTCGGGTTTTTTTGAGTTAGTCTGTAAGATTTGATTGCTTAATTGATTATCCATTATTTATTCATTGTTAATAAATGTTAATGTTATGATGCGACTCTCTCATTTTCATTACCTGTTAGAATGGAGAGAAAGAGGTGGAGAGAGAGAGAGGTGTCGGTGCTAGAGAGAGAGAGAGAGATTCCTTGGAGAGAGAGAGAGAGAGAGAGAGAGAGAGAGAGAGAGAGAGAGGGATTGCCGAGAGAGAGAGAGAGAGAGGCTGTGTGTAATGCTGTGTGTTGGTTTGCCTTCCGTTTCGTGCTACACGCTTACCTGATGAATAATGGGGGGGGGGAATCTCCCCATTACATATATATATATATATATATATATATATATATATATATATATATATATATATATATATATATATATATATATATATATATTGGCCTAGGGTTTTTGATTAATAATATATTGTCCATGTGTTCTCTGTGACCTATGGAATGTGAAGAACAGTGGAGAGGCGACGACCCAAGAAAGCTGATGAATGAGTTTCTATGGGTGGCGTGAGATAAACCTGCTTAGTTAGACAAGTCAATGTACTGAGTTTATGAACTCTTCTCAAAGTGCCTTTGTGAAACTGGTTGCGGCCAGAATTGTGAGGCGTTAACGAAGTGTGCGTTCGTAAGTGCGTGTGCGCCTCTTTCTGTTAATAATGTAGAATACCCGAGTCTATGGGCGATTTTGATAGAGGCGTCTTTGAGAGAAAGGCAAGATGCCGTGGCGCTCACTGGGAGTTTTTTATTAACTGTGCTTATAGTGTTCTGGTTGCTTGGGTGAGTGTTGAAGTACTTTAGCCAAAGACTGGCTTGTTACCTATTTGTCATTTTGTGGTAATATCTGATTGTTAATCTCTAATTGTTAATCTTGTGTGTGTACTTACCGGGATGTGTTCTGTGTCTTTGAAACAGACGGTTCTGGCAATGGAGGGACAAAGAGTTCCCAGAGGGGTGTAGACTTTTTGGTGACTAATGGTGACTACCATTACTATTAGACATTTTACTGTTCGGGGTTTTTTGAGTTAGTCTGTAAGACTTGATTACTTGATTGATTAGTTATTTATTCATTGTTAATAAATGTTAATGTTATGATGTGACTCTCTCATTTTCATTACCTGTTAGAATGGAGAGAAAGAGGTGGAGAGAGAGAGAGAGAGAGATTGCTTAGAGAGAGAGAGAGGAGTTGCCGAGAGAGAGAGAGAGAGAGAGAGAGAGAGAGAGAGAGAGAGAGAGAGAGAGAGAGAGAGAGAGAGAGAGAGAGAGAGAGAGAGAGAGAGAGAGAGAGGCTTTGTGTGCGTTGGTTTGCCTGACGTTACAGCATTTGGTGGCTAGCGGCTAAAAAAGTGGTATAAAAGAGTTTTTTTTATGCCTAGGAACGCCAATGTAGAGATAGGTGACCAGTTAGAAAATAAAGGGGTTATGGGTTATGGCTTAGCGATAGTTTTCGAACGACAAAGCTTTTGTGGGATTGTGAAAAATTGTTAAATTTTTTATTTTCAGTTACTTAGTAAGAAAAAATGAGAAATATCTATCCGGCCGGTAACAGAAGGGAGAGGGTAGGATTTTATTGGACTCAGCATTTCTCCCAGGGAGTCAGCCTAGGAGCAGTGGGTGCAATCAGTATGACTTTTGCTTGTGTAATGACGAGTGCATCCCGAGATACCCATGCGGCTGTTGCTATTATTGCATTACGTGAATTCTGAGTTCTTTTTGTTCCCATTATGGAGTGGTGAGTGTTAAAATATTGTTTATCAAAGGGGAGGGTTTTTGTTTAAATATTTCAGTGGAATGGGATTGGTTCAAGAGGTCAAAACATTTTTTCTTTGCCCTAGTAGCAGAAGTGACGTGTTTTCTTTATTCACGCGTGTTTATAATAGACGTATTCGTCTTTGTTTAAAATATGAGGGTGTTTAAAGATGTTTTTATTTCCATGCATGTGAACTGTGCTTAGATAAGCATATTTGGCTTAGAGACAGAGCGGCCACAATTTTACGGGCTCAGCACATTGCAAGGGGAGTATGGCCTGCCTCTAGGGATAGTGCATGTGCATGCGAGGGTACCACTGGCCTCCCTCGAGAGATAGTGCAGGGAGATGGGTACTAGTGTATACCTTGGGAGGGGGTCCTCAGACACTGTTCAAAGGGGAGATGGGGACTACTGTGTATGCCTCGGGGAATGTTCTGCCGCTTGACTGAGGAAGTGTCAATGCTCATTGGGGGGGGGGGGGTGAATCTCCCCGTTACATATATATCTATATATATATATTATATATATTATATTATATATATATATATATAATATAATATATATTATATACATATATATTATATATATATATATATAATATATATATATATATATATCCTTATATATATATATGATATATATATATATATATTATTTACATATGTTTTTTATATATAATATATATTATATATATATATATATATATATATATATATATATATATCGTTCTAAGATATGACGGTTACTAGTAACTTGAACAATAGAAGACTTGTAGGAGGAAGTACATCTCAGGTGGTCCTTAAAATACATTTATTGTGACGTTTCAAAACACAAGGGTTTCATTTTCAAGTTATAAAGACAAAAAACAATAAAATTAACATTGAAAGCAGAAAAATACAAATACAAGACATAATACATTATAAATAACAAGATAAAAACTGGCTGTAACAGAACAAACCATCACGAGAGAAAGGAAGGATTGAAGTCAGAAGGAACAAACCAGAAATGACCGGCAACAGCTCACGTAAGGTAAAGAGTTGTCAAGGAAGACTGCGAGTTCAATTGATGAACAAGCTGTTTAATAAACAAGGTCTCCAGATTGTCAGTAGATTGCCATTCAGTGCCCGTCCCATATTTCAAAATCTTTGTATTTTATATTATGTTTCCATCTATTGGCGTGTTGTCTGATGCTAGAAAATTCATAGCAAGTTTTTTACCAGTTCGATAGCTAACACCCTTATGGCAATCAATTCTGACCCTTAGTAACCTCTGTGTGGATGCCACGTAGGTCCCCAGATTACATCTAGGGCTGGGTGATAGTCTGGGATATGGAAGGTAATTATTGACCAAAGATGTTGGAATGAGAAATAGATGGAAAGAACATTTTGAGACAGTTCTTGACAGACCAGTCCCCCCAGAAGAGAATATATATGAAAGTGAGATCAGGCTAGAAGAAGTAGTTAAGACAATAAAATATTTAAGAGAATTACAATGCACCAGGAGAGGATGGTTTATTCCTGGAAATGTTTAAAGTGGAGAAGGACAGATTATTTTTTTTTTTGAAGATATTATTCAATAAGATATGTGTGATGGGGATCATACCATCAGGTTAGAAGAATGGTGTGCTCATTAAAGTTTCAAAGAAAGATCTGAGTAGTTGTGCTAATTGGAGGGAAGTTACTTTGTCACCTGTAGCCTTTGAAAATTTTCAGTATTGTTAATAGTTAAATAGGTTGGAGCCAGTGGTTGATGGTATTCTGAGGGATGAACAGGCCGGATTTAGAAAGGGACGGGGTTGCAGTGATCAGATCCTCATAATTAGGTATTTAATGCAGCAAGCTAATAGGATGAAAACTCCATTAAGTCTTAGTTTTGTTGATTTTGAAAAGGCCTTTGATAGTATTTTGACACAGCCTATTGGAAAAATCATCAAGTATTATGGAATATCTGAAACGTTCGTGAGGGTTGTATGGACATGCTGAGGGCGCATCTTATAAAGTGACAGTTGATGATGTTTGAGTGATCCATTTAAAGTTAAGTCTGGTGTGATTCAAGGTGTTATTTGGTCTCCTCTGTTGTTTGTATTGGTCGTAGATTGCGTTATGAGAAGGTTTAAAAGAGAAACGAATGCAGGTATACTCTGGGGAGAAAATGGGACACTTCTTGACATAGATAAGCTGAAGATACAGTTTTGATGTGTGAGGGACCAGAAAAAATCAGTGTTGGATTGTCTAGTCAGTGAAGGTTGAAAGGTTGGTTTGGTTATTGATATTGGAAAAACTGAAATAATTAGTATAAATATTGAAAATACACCGGATTGTCTGATTGAAGGCATGGTTATAAACCAAGTGGATAAGTTTTAAAATTTAGGTACTTATTTAGATCAGGATGGTTTTCTGGGCAAAGAATTTATGGAAACAAAAAAGGCTCGTCATGTAATGGGAATCCTTAAAAGTATTTGGAATAATAGCAATTTTTCTGTGCATACAAAATATCAAATGCATAATGTATGGTTAAGAGTATTTTGATTTATGGGCATGAGTCATGATACAGTAAAGTGACTTCAAATATAAATTATTAGCATTTGGAAATAAGGCGCTCAGAAGAATATTGTGAATTGAGTGGAGGGATGGGATATCAAATAACAGAATTAGAGAAGTAACAGTGGTGCAGACGGTAAATGATTATGTTAGGTTCTCACCCTGGAAGTGGCTAGGCCATGTGTATAGAAGCCAGGGAATAGTATGAGATACGGTTAGCCCTTGGTAGAAGAGGTAGAGATAGGCCAAAGGAGACGTGGTTGAAGACAGAGGAGGGAAGCAGGAGACGAGTGTTAGGGAGATTTTGAGAACAGAATGTGGAGGCCCTATGACGCCCTATACATCCGTATGGGTACCACAGGAAATGATTGATTGATTGCTTATTATCAAATTTAAATTTACGTTTCTTACCTCATTCCCCTAAAGATTCTGTTATCATTTATCCTCATTAACATTTTATGTTTTCTAACATTATAAATTAATTCCTTTTATTTTGCACATATTAATCCTTTTCTCTTAGTTGTTCTTCCAGTATTCTGTAATATCATTGTGTCCTTGCTGCGATATAAATTTCTAGAGGAGCCATGGTAAAGAAAAAGCACTAAGTAAAAAAAAAACAACAGATGAATGACGATATTGCTCGGTCTCTTCTGATCGAAAAAACAACTGCATCCTTGCTTCGACTTACAAGCCGCAGCAATATTACTCTTACTTCAACACTCACACTGGTTTCTCCCTTGATTCGTAAGAAGGACTATGGAAATTTCGCATCATAACTCTTCAAGTACAAGTTATCTTGGCGAGAGACAGATTTAGGGTGTGCGAGGCCCTAAGCTGGTGGCCGGTGACCATAGGGGCCCTCTCATTTATGGGCAAGCAAAGAGGGCCCTTACAGTTGGGGGGGGGGGGGGCGGTTAGGTTTCTAGGATTAATTTTCTAATTGAGCACCTTTAGATTATTATTATTTTTTTTCTCTATCACAGTCCTCCAATTCGACTGGGTGATATTTATAGTGTTGAGTTCCGGGTTGCATCCTGCCTCCTTAGAAGTCCATCACTTTTCTTACTATGTGCGCCGTTTCTAGGATCACACTCTTCTGCATGAGTCCTGGAGCTACTTCAGCCTATAGTTCTTTTAGATTCCTTTTCAGGGATCTTGGGATCGTGCCTAGTGCTACTATGATTATGGGTACAATTTCCATTGGCATATCCCATATCCTTCTTATTTCTATTTTCAGATCTTGATACTTATCCATTTTTTCCCTCTCTTTCTATTCAACTCTGGTGTCACATGGTATTGCGACATCAATGAGTGATACTTTCTTCTTGACTTTGTCAATCAACATCACGTCTGGTCTATTTGCATGTATCACCCTATCTGTTCTGATACCATAGTCCCAGAGGATCTTTGCGTGATCGTTTTCTATCACTCCCTCAGGTTGGTGCCCGTACCACTTATTACTGCAAAGTAGCTGATGTTTCTTGCACAGGCTCCAATGGAGGGCTTTTGCCACTGAATCATGCCTCTTTTTGTACTGGTTCCGTGCAAGTGCCGGGCATTCGCTTGCTATGTGGTTTATGGTTTCATTTTTTGTATTGCACTTCCTACATATGGGAGAGATGTTATTTCCGTCTATCGTTCTTTGAACATATCTGGTTCTTAGGGCCTGATCTTGTGCCGCTGTTATCATTCCTTCAGTTTCCTTCTTTAGCTCTCCCCTCTGTAGCCATTGCCATGTGTCATCGCTGGCTAGTTCTTTAGTCTGTCTCATGTATTGTCCGTGCATTGGTTTGTTGTGCCAGTCCTCTGTTCTGTTTGTCATTCTCCTGTCTCTGTATATTTCTGGGTCTTCGTCTACTTTTATTGGTCCTTCTTTCCATGCACTCTTAAGCCACTTGTCTTCAATGGTTTTCATATATTGCCCCAGTGCTCTGTTCTCGATGTTGACGCAGTCCTCTATACTTAGTACTCCTCTCCCTCCTTCCTTTCGTGTTATGTATAGTCTGTCCGTATTTGCTCTTGGGTGTAGTGCTTTGTGTATTGTCATATGTTTCCTGGTTTTCTGATCTATGCGGCGGAGTTCTGCCTTCGTCCATTCCACCATTCCTGCGCTGTATCTGATTACTGGCACTGCCCATGTGTTTATGCCTTTTATCATATTTCCGGCGTTGAGTTTTGACTTGAGTATCGCCTTGAGTCTCTGCATATATTCTTTCCTGATCGTGCCCTTCATCTCTTGGTGTTTTATATCCCCTCCTTCCATTATTCCCAGGTATTTGTGTCCAGTCTCATCTATCTGTTTGATGTTGCTCCCATCTGGTAGCTTTATCCCTTCAGTTCTAGTTACTTTGCCTTTTTGTATGTTGACTAAGACGCATTTTTCTATTCCAAACTCCATCCTGATGTCCCCAGATACAATCCTTACATTCTGGATTAGGGTATCTATTTCCTTGATACTCTTACCATACAGCTTGATGTCATCCATGAACATCAGATGGTTAATTATTTAATTTCAATATATATTTCAATTATTATTATTATTTTTTTTTTGCTGAGGAGCAGGGACCTCGCAGGCGCTGGACCCTCGGCTATAGCCTCCTCGGAGGTCCCCCTAAATCCGCCACTGATCTTGTCCAGGATAAATTACTGGGTTCGAGATCACAAATTTTCAGAACAACGTGCAGGAGGTTTATGGAAATAACAACGAAGCAAAGGTTAGTGGTTTGCAGAAACTGCTGGAAAAATCTCCTTATCGTTTAATATTCTCGGAGTATAGCCCAAGTCCATGTTTCTGAGAATCTTTATTCGTCAGTTAAACTGTTACCTTCAACCATTGCAAAATTAAATGTGACTTTCCTAACCCCAATTGAGATAAATGGTAATTACATGCCTTCAATGCTGAATGTTGATTAGACAACTTTTGATGCACAAAAACTTACAAATCTTGCCCTAATTCATTATGTTTACTCTCATAAAGCTATATAAATGAACAGATTTTTCCTCTTCAAACGCTTTAAGACTCATTAGTTTCTGAACTTTCTTCTCCCTATCCCCAATCGGCACTATACTATCTGCTGCAAACATCATCCCATCCACAAGTAATTCACAACTCATTTTCTTATTCCACAATTTTGCACCTATATGAAATATCATTTCTCCAACCGCTCACAGCAGCCTATCAAACTATCAAACTTCCATGGGGAAATAAAACCAGTCCCAGAGCCAATTTTTCACCAGGTCAGTCACTCTCCCATCTAAATGTTTTGATGCATGCCTGCTTCCATCACAAAACTTTTCATCACTCTCAACAACTTATATATATATATATATATATATATATATATGTATATATATCTATATTATATATAATATATATATATATATATATATACTAATATACATATAAACAAACCATCAAACACCAGAAAATGTCTGTTTGTGTGAATGCTATACAAATCCACATTTCTTGACCAATTTTAGTGAGAGTTTCAATATAGGTCAATATCAAAATGGGAAAGGTCATGGTAAAAACAGAATTAAAATTGGACTATTGGTTGGGTAAAGCAGGTAGTGGGAAGGGGATGAAATGTAAAAATAACCGAAAATAACAGATATTAATGTCTATTCCATAGTTTTCAAGGTCGCCGAGATGAATAGAGACACAACTGATGCCCTTCAAGTCCAAGTTCAACCCCAATAGGGAGAGGGGTGGGACAGGATGACATGTAAAAATAACCAAAAATTACAGATACCAGTGACTAATCTATAATTTTCGAGGTCACTAAGTTGAATAGTGACACTCCTGATGCCCTTCAAGACCAAGTTCAGCACCAATAAGGAAAGGGGAATGAGAAAGGGTAGAAAATAAAATCTAAAAAAATTATGGATATAAGAGCATAATCCATAGTTTTTTAGCCCCATAAGGAATGGGGGGCAAGAAGTGGTGAAATATAAAATGTAAAAAATGCTGGACAATGTAACTGAAGCAACTATCTTAATAGGGAAGGGAGAGAGTAAGAGAGAGAGTAAAGGGAGAGCGTAAGAAAGAGAGAGTAAAGGGAGAGGAAGTGAGAGAGAGAGAGAAAGTTTATCAGTTGTCGTTCAGGATTTTCCCATGCAGCACTAGCTTGCTCAGCTAGTCTTTCATAAAACACAGTCTCAGCTCACTCCACTTTGCCTCTATTGATTCTATTGTAAGCTTTCCTAGGTCCATTTCAAAGATCTCAGATATCTGTTTCTTAATAGAACTTGTTCAACAAGCATAATTCCTCATGTGAACCAACTCTGCTATTCCTTTATCAGTCATTAGTCACCTAGCTTACATTCTCACTCAAATTCTCTCCTTAGTAAAGAATGTTATGCCCTTAAATCCTTACAGTAGTATCTATAAACTTTACCTTTATACAAACTATTATACTTCTCACCCATTACTTCAGAACATTTCAGCATAAGGACTTATCTCTCAAACTCTTACTAGTGCCATCTTGTTGTTATTTAATTTATTTATATATTTGATTGATGTTATTGAATGCTAAAAATATTGTATGAGTTAGTTAGCTTGTTTTCCTCCTCTCTGGTGGTTTATTTGTTTAACGTTTTGGCTAATACCTATTTTGTCTTTTTCATGCTTTGAGGGTGTCTGGCTTTTCTCCCCACCCCCCTCCTACGGCCCCCCCTCACCCCGGATGGCCGAGGGGTAGTGTACTACTCCGGTGGGAGTTTGAGACAGTTGTTCTCTGGACCTTAACCAGGGCACTTTATTGACTTGCTTTGACCGCTGCTTTGATATTGATTCCTGCTTTGAGGATATTTACACCCTACACATATACATTGGATCCGCACTTGCCTGCAGATTCAGGATTTATCTTCTGATCATCCTGCTACGCCCTGGTCCAGTTATGAAAGCCAAAGGGACCTCGCTGTCCAATGGTACGCTATTTATAACCCCCTTTTGTGTGTATTATACACGACAATTTGTTTGGATCACGGCCCCTGTGTTCATGGAAGCATAGCCGCGCTGTGTTTGGACCCTTATCTTCCAGCCACCCTGTGTTAGTCTCCAGACGTAGAGATCTGTTGATTTGATCAGTTCACAGTACCTTAGCACTGCTACTTGAGCTCGATATGAAAGCTTAGACTTCGGCTGAATCTGAAGCCCCCATTTTGCTAATATCTTTATTCGAAATACATTGAACTTACTGAGTATACTTGATCATCCTATCGATGCTTGTACAAATTGAAATTATAATAGCTAGTATTTAACTCACCACTAAATTATCATGTAAAAGGATTCTACCAACAATACCTCTGCGCTGTTTGCATTCTCACTTAGTTTTAAACTTTCGAAATGATTCGCAAGATCCTCTGGTATTGGAATAAACAATCAGACTCGAGGCTCGAAAAGAAACTGAGAGTCATATCCATGAGATCAAAACTTGAAAGTGTGCAAATGCTCTCTCTCTCTCTCTCTCTCTCTCTCTCTCTCTCTCTCTCTCTCTCTCTCTCTCGCTCGCTCGCGCGCACACACACACAGAGACATTCTTGTGCCGAGTAAGGTCACCACTTAAACTCAGTTAAATTCTCTTAGTTCCACTGAATTTGAATGTCTTCGCACTGTACACAAGTGTATTATTGTAACATTACTTTTAATACAAAATCTCAATTTTCAGTTGCAATATTATCACGGCAGACAAGGAACAGAGCAACACTACATTTCTTCGTTAGCTTGATACTAAGAACCCTAGGCTAGGTTGTGCTAAATCAAATTTGAGAGACTGCATCGGTGTGTATAAAAATAACACGTAGTTCCTTACAACACATTCTTTCGAGGCAGGGTGGGATAGCTACAGTTCAGCAGTATCAAGCAAATCCCGAGGCAAGCGATGGTGATGTTGCGTCCGACAACGAACATTTTCAAAGAACTTACATCAAGATCCCAGGGGTCAACCAAAATCGTGACACTGTGCCCTCTCACGACAGACAGCCAGTTTCCATTTCACTTGAGAGCCAATGAGCGCAGATAATGGGCAGTGCTTGAGTTTCGAAACTCCTAGTATTCTTGGCAAGACTGCCGTCACCCCACTTTCCTACAGTAAGCCGAGTGCAGTAACGAAGGACGTAGGTCTCAGATAGGAGGTATTTCTGTTATTGGTAATGGTGTGTCTGATATATTTACTACTTATTTTCTGCAAGAATCCGAACAATGAAAGATCTTCCTATTGATAGACAGAAAGATAATAATGACCTTTGGAGAATTATTCCAGCATGTAATTTTGTGATTGACTTTATCATAAGTCAATATAAGATTCCCTTGCATCCATTGTGTTCGGGTATAGTACGTATAAAGGGTCATTTATATACGCTAACATTTGTACCTGAAGTTATAAGTAAATTCTTTATGCGTGATCTTGCTAAGAAATGGGTTATCAGAAGTTTCTTTTTTAGAATAATGGAGAAAACTTGCGTTCATTTTGCGTTTTGTTCAAAGTTCATAAGTTGTTTTTTCTTTCAGTCCTTGAATATAAACATCCATTGGCGATTATCAATCTTCGACTTTGATAATGACAGTCATAACTGTAGTGTATTGAACTCAGGACTCACTTATACAGGTCAGCCAAACAAGAGATTATAGATGACTCCGCTAAAGAAGAAGTCAACTGAGCCACAAGACCTTGACCGCGCTGACTGACCCACTCAGTTCTTCCTACGGGTGGTGTAGTAACACAGTAAAGTATGTGGTATTTCATCTAAAATGCCTAATAACTGTTCTGTTTACGGATGTCCAAACACCAAAAGGAAAACCAAAGACAGTGGCGTTAAATACTTCAGGTTTCCGAAAGATAAACATCCCTGTGACAAGTGGATAAATGCGTGTCGCCGTTCCCATCCAGTCAATCCTAAGTATATATGCATGGTGTGTTCAGTTCACTTCAGCCCACAAGATGACATCGACGATATGAAATCACGGTTACTGAACACTGAAAGCCCAAAAAATAAGGGGATGTTGAATGAAAATTCAATTCCAACACTTCAATTGCCAAAAGGTAAGTTGAATTATCTTTAGAACATGAAATGCCTTTGGATATATTGATTAGTACGATTCAGACTACAAGCACACACATATAGATATATATACTGAGAGATAATATCGTGTATAAAGAAAGCTAAACTGAAGATGATAATTTCATAATCACGCTCTCTCTCTCTTCATTATTCCAGATATAATCGTATCAGAAGCATCAAAGGCCCGAGAAGAGAGATCACAGAAACGTGTCTTGAAAAATTCACTGCAAGAACTACTTCATAATGAAGATAAGGGTCATTTAGAACATGAAGATTTCCGTGAAATTATTGTACAGGACAAGGGAAATACAGATGATTCTTGCATCGTAGAAAAAATTGTAAATGATATTCCAGAAGAGACAAGAAATGAAATAAAAAGACTTAGGGAAGAGGTAAACCGTCTTCAAGAAGAAAATGTTTGCTTAAAAAGGTATATATCGGATCTAAATGGAAATGTTTTTCATATTATAAGGATTGTTGTTATAAAAAGAACCGAGAATATATTAGAATCTTTTTTCAGTAAAACTCAAATTAAGGCTACAATAACAAAGAAGAGAGTGAGTGAGTGAGTGAATGGAGCAATGAAGATATTGCCTTAGCTTGAACATTAAGTCCTAAGTGCTACAGGTATTTGCGATTGAAAAAAGGATTTCCTTGCCATGTGAAAGCACATTGAAAGACAGACCAAGTCATTTCGACTGCGAACCCGGAATTTTGACAAGTGTTTTGTCATTATTGCGAACTAAAGCTGATACATTCATTACAAACGAAAAAATTGTAGCTCTAAGTTTTGATGAAATGTCTATTAGTAATGAGTGGTGCTATGATAAAGGTATGGATGTTATAACAACCACGTGACAGGGCTTTAGCAGTCATGTTGCATGGCCTTATTGGAAAGTGGAAGCAACCTATTTACTATGACTTTGACCTGTCAAATGTGAAAAAAAAGTTTTATTAGATATTATAATAAATGTGGAATCTATCGGGTATCCAGTAGTTGCAATTGTTCATGATTTGGGATCAACCAACCTTCGCATGTAGAAGGAACTTGGTATTAATACACTTGAATATAAGATTTCATTTAAAAACTCCAGTGCCGAAAGAAAATTCTATGTTTTTGCTGATGTCCCCCATCTAATGAAATTGATGAGAAATAACTTAGTTGACTGAGGGTTTTATCTGAATAGTAAAGATCTCATGTATTCGTGAAATGTTGAGCAAAAGTAAAACGGAGTATGGTTTAGCTTATAAGATAAATCAAATGCATTTGTGTGTTAGTGGACATCAAAGGCAGCGTGTCAAATATGCTGTACAATTGTTATCTAATTCCTGGAGTCCAGGGTTTGTTAAAGACAAACAACTGGAACTTGACATCCGATTTCATTTCACTTATCAATGACTGGTTTGACATCTTGAATTCAGGAAATAAGTATGGAGACGTTCCAACCCGCAATGCATTTGGAAATAATCTAGATACGCAAATGGATATCCTTAACAGGATGATTGAAGTGATGAGTTCTTTGAGAGTCAAATCTTCTAAGACAAGATGCCTCTGTAAATTTCAAAAGGACATCATCCTCTCGAGCAAGTCAGTCATTGGTCTTTTTAACATGGTGAAAAACACCTATAACGTGGAATATGTTATGACTCGGTAATTCAATCAGGACTGCTTAGGGCATCTGTTTGGATGCATAAGACAAATGAATGGCCCTTATGATCATCCTAATGTTGTGGATTTTAAATTCAGGCTTCGAACAATACTGTTGGGGAAAGATGTGAAAATTTTCAGTGTTGTCCAATGAATCTGCAAGTGACACTGTGCCTAAAAAAGATAGAGAACTAGCTCTGGAAATGTATTTAACAAGCATTGTGTTCAGAGATTTAGATTTTGAAATTCACCCAGATGATACTGAGGAAGCACAGAAAAAGAATTTCAATGAAGGTAACGAAAAAAACAGCGACAGCTATAATCGAAGAGGAAGCTCTTAAATCTATGTGGTTACATTGTGAAAAAATTCTGTGCAAAATATCCCAATTTAGGTAAGAAAGCAACAAAAGACAGACATGCAAATGAGTCATGGATAAAAATGATAAACAGGGGGGAACTGTAAGTACCTTAAGATAATTTTTTTCACAGCTAACTACTTTACGTGAAATCTTCACCGCAATAGACGGTAAGCAGGGACGGATCAGGGGTGTGGGGGCGGTGGATTCCCCCCATCGCCAAAAAATAAATAAATAAATAATTGCAAAAAAAAAAAAAAACCAATCCACGGAAAGGTTACTCAGTCAGTGAGGATGTGACCCCCCTGCCCTCAAGCAAATATATATATATATATATATATATATATATATATATATATATATATATATATATATATATATATATATATATATATATATATATGGGCTATATGGATTTTATTTGGGATTTCATTTTTTAATACAAATAATACAGTATATACAGTATATACATAAATTTTATATATATATATATATATATTATATATATATATATATATATATATATATATATATATATATATATATATATATGTATATAAATGGAAGTAAAAGAAGACTCTCAGCATCGTACCAAGCAATGAACAGTGTTGCCACTCCTTGTATTTTCCTACTGTATCTAGTATTTTTGGATTGGATCTAGTGGTCTAGTAGTAGTAGTTTTTTTTCTTTAAAATCGGACAAATCTGGTAATATTTCATTACAGAGACAAGGTGTGTATTTTGGAGCTCTCTCTCTCTCTCTCTCTCTCTCTCTCTCTCTCTCTCTCTTAGGATAAGTAGGGGTCCTTACCCTTCTCCTATCCCCCTCATCCCATGAGGACCCTCCACTTATCCCAGCAACCGTTTGCAATACTCTATATTGTATGGTGATAAGGTGCTTATACTTGTTTGATTCCTGTAAATGTACGGGCAACTCACATAACACCCTCTCTCACAAATCCATCTTTTCCCATAATGATTCGTCCATGGCACCTTCTTCTTTGATTAAATATTCATAAATCAGTTAACATTGAGTGTATATTTTCTTTTGCATTTATTTACTCTCGTTAATTAAAGTATTTATTTAGAAGATAAGGCGATCCAGTTGATTATACACTGAATTATCGTGTATCTGAACCAAAATATATAATGGTGATGTTAGGTTGAGCATTAATCATGGACTGAGAATATGAGCGAATCAGAGTGACCTTGGAGTGATTTGTGCCGCGACTACTGTGCCGCCGTATTTTCATTAATATTGTGGTAATAAAATTATCTAAAACATCAGTTGAGAATGAGTAATTCGGGCAGTCCTAGTGTAAGCTACGGTAGAGATAAAACTCCACCAAAAAAAGAAAAAATATATATGGTACAGCTAGTGTTTTGAAATTTAGTGATACTTTTGGTAACTAGTGGTTTTTGGAGGAACAATCTAGTTTTTTCCCAAATTATTGAGTGGCGATACTGTTCTTGAAAGGCCAGATGCCTTCGCCAGGTTATTAGTGTTAAGCAGTAGATTTATGTTGGCTTGTTATTAGTGTCCTTGTGAGTCTATGATCTTGTCCTTCTTGATTTTAAGAAATTATAAGTGATGTGTAAGTTTAGGTGACAGGTGGGCACAGTCAATTGAAAATGTGATTCATATAAATTTCGTGTGTTTTTTACTTTAATACCACAGTGAAATAGACCTTAAATCTACATTTTGAAAAGACAGGCAGATCATTTTTGGTAGCGTTAAAGTATAGGCCTATTGCCTATTCATAATATTTTCCCAAAATATTTTTGGGCTTGGCTATGCCTATTGAATAGTGTAACAAATGAACTTAAGTAGAATAGCACTTGCGCATTTAGTGTTAAAGTATATGCCTATTGCCTATTCATAATATTTTCTCAAAATATTTCGTGGTTTTTTTTACTTTAATACCTCAGTGAAATAGACCTTAAATCTACGTTTTGAAAAGACAGGCAGATCATTTTTGGTAGTGCTGCTGTTAAAGTATAGGCCTATTGCCTATTCATAATATTTTCCCAAAATATTTTTGGGCCTGGCTATGCCTATTGAATAGTGTTACAAATGAACTTAAGTAGAATAGCACTTGCGCATTTATTTTTTCTTAGGCCATAATGTGTCCTATGGCCTCGCCTGTGAGGTCAGTTAAATGAGAACTCAATTGTAAGGGTTTAGCCTAGGTTTAGCCTAATGCTTGTAACAGTATTTTGAAATGGATACTTTATTCCATCATTAAATATGCTATACTGTTCATTTTTAACACTATTAAATAGGCATAGCCAAGTCCAAAAATATTTTGGGTAAATATTATGAATGGGCAATAGCCTATGAGTAGCAGTAGGCCTATTTGTGATTAAGGCTGATCATACAGTGTCTACCAAACCTTTGAAACGTCAGTGATGTAATTAATAGGTCGCACAACTGAAAACAAAAGCAAGCAAATGTTTTTCACATTATTTAAATGTTTCCAAATGATTAGCCCGCAGAGACTTTCTGAGCCCGATTTTGCTTCCCTGGTGCAGGAAGAGAAAATTGAGCATAACTACTATAATTTCCACAACTCCAATTGTACTCAGATTGTAAAAATTGAGTAGCCTACGTCCCTACTCCTTGTCAGTAAGTTTGACTTGCTAGGGAGATTTGTCCTCTAAGGATATGGGCTACCGTATAATAGGGCGGCTGCTAACTAAAAAATATTGTAAATTATGATAAAAGTGCCATATTTGGTGGAGGCGTAGCTTGCATGATACCTTTTCCCTTTTCATTAGTTCCGGCTAATTTTCTCAGTGGATTGCTGTGGTCCGTGGACCACCTGTGGCAGAGTCTTTCTCTTATTTCCTCCATTTAAATTACAACAGATTCTATATTCCTCCAATTTTCAGATATAGTGTAAAGAGTTCTGACTGCGGTACTTTTTGTTCTTCTGATTAGCTAACCAACTTCTGTTAATACATAGTGGTGGGTAGACGAGCATGATAATATTGGAGAATTTTTCTTTAATTATTCTATGAGGATAATATTCATGTCAGTTCCACGTTTCAAATCATAATTCAAGTCATTTGCCTTTTTTCAGGAAAAAAAATGTCAAATAGGCCTAAATTAATAACTGATTTTTTTCAACAAAAATCAACAGTATCAAGGTCTGACACTTCTGAGACCAATGACCTTACTTCAAATATGGAAGTAGAGCCTGAAGACACCTCTGAAATAAGCAAGGCGGAAAAAGCTATTCCATAACCTGAGAAGGATTTGGCAAAATCTGTTCATCAGCATGATGTTACGCAAGGAGTACCTGAGCATCAAAATCCTTCACATAATAAACATGATATTGCCATTGTGTTGGAGAATGGTATGAGAAGTTTAGATATGGTGAATACTATTACTGATGTCGACAAGGAAACTCTTCTCAAAAGTCACTAGATGCCTCCAAAAGTTTTCAACTTTCCATATACTACTAAAGAAGGAAAAAGGCCACAGAAAGTTTACCTTGGTATTCAACACATCACTAGAGAAAAATATGGAAATTTTAAATATTCACCTACATTGCAAGGGGTTATTTGTGTCCCATGTGCATTGTTTGCAGGTGTGACAGCTGAAAACAGAAGAGGAAAGTTTACAAGCTTAGGATATCTTGCCAATAAACCTTTGTCAAAATATACCCATTTGACGGGTAGTAATGGATATTTAACTGATCATCTAAAATTTGAATACCATAAAACAGCAATCTGCTTAGCAGATGGATATATACATTCCTTGAGAACTCAGACTACTGTTCAGATGGCTGTTGATAAAAACATGCAAAGAATGTCAAGAAATCTCGGGAACGTGTAACCCCCATCATTAAGACCGTTATCTTGTGTGCCAGACTTGGCATAGCCTACAGAGGCAAACGTGGACAAGAAGATAGGACAAATTTTGCAGCACCACTGGCAAAAGCTGATGGAAATTTTAAAGCTTTGTTAGCTTTTAGAGTGGATCCTGGAGACGCGAAGTTGGAAGAGCATCTAAAGACAACAGGAAAAAATGCTACTTGTATATAAAAAAAACTATCCATTATGTGGGGAAACTGTCTTCGAGAAAATAATCAGTGAAGTGAAGTGCAGCAAATATTTTTCTGTTATTGCGGATGAAATGACTGACTCCTCTCACCAAGAGCAATTGTGCATATGTGTTCGATATGTAATAAAAAAAATGAAGTACATATCATCAAAGAAGAATTCTTACAGTTTGGAGCTGCTCATGACTTATCTGGTGCTGGTATTGCTAAGCAGATTTTAAATACCCTGCTAGATAACCAATGAGACCTCAGCCACAGGGTTGGTCAGGGCTATGATGGGCCTCAGCAATGTCTGGCAATTTGAATGGTGTTCAAGCTCATGTTCGGAAAGCAGCACCTACAGCTGTTTATGTACATTGTAGCAGCCACAGTCTAAATTTAGTTTTAAACTCTTGTTGCTCTGTTTCTGAAATTGAAAACATGTTTGGAATAGTAAAGGAAACAATCAATGTCATTAATGATTCAATAAAGAGAAGGGAGGTTTTGGAGCGCCATCTTACCGAAGCAAGTAGCAGTTCCCTGAAACTTCAGACCTTCAGTAAAACTCGATTTATTGAGAGACATGAAGCATTGGTATTATTTCAAAATAATTATGCTATCATTGTGAGCTCTCTTGAAGAGATTTTGTAGCTGCCAGATCGTAAAACTGTTGACAAAGCCAGGTCTCTTCTTCATACCCTTACTGACTCCTCATTAATTGTCTCCCTGTGCTGTGCAAAAAAAGTCATGTGCCTTTTCTTACCTCTCTCACGGGGTCTACAAACTGTCAACAAAGATTTATTTAATGCCCTTGAAGGGGTTACTCACGTAAAAAAAAACACCTTGAAATCATGGCGCTCAGAAGTAGATGAATGGCATGACGAGTGCTATGGACCGTATTCGATTGCAGAAGGTTTGACAAGGTCTGTAGATGCTGAAATAAGACTCCCTCGCATTGCATCAAGGCAAGGACATCGCAGTAATGTACCAGCAGAAAATGCTGATGATTACTTTAAGAGATCTATTTGGTTTCCATTCTCAGATTCTGTGATCGAATCATTAGAAACACGGTATACTGACCACAGTCTTCTAGTACAAATAATCATTGCACCTTTACCATCAGAAATAAAGGATAGTAATTTGGAGGATATTCAGGATTCTGCAAAATTTTATGCTGATTTACTTGCAATTTCTGATGAAGGAGAAGTTAGAAATGAATATTTTGACTGGAAAGAATTTTGTTCTGGTCTTCCTAAATCAGACATCCCAAGTTCCCCTTTAGAGGTACTTGACATTATTCCAGGACGATTTAACTATATCAAGAATCTCTTGTTGATATTATGCACTGTTCCAGTTACAACTTGCACTGCTGAAAGATCCTTTAGTGCTCTGAAAAATTTAAAGAATTATTTAAGAAACAGAAAAACTGATGAAAGACTAACTGGACTAGCACTTCTGTATGTTCACCCTGACGTTGATATAGACATTGATCAAGTAATTGATAAATTTGCTCATGATAAAAAAAAGAAAAATTGATTTTGCCTTATAGAAATATTGAAAGAGTAATTCAGTTAAGTTCTAAGTAATTGATTCATATCTGTTTTTATTGCAAAATATTTTGAATTAATTCAACTGAAGCACAAAGTAGTACAAAATTACATAAGAAATAATATTGTATTCAAAACTTTATGTAGCACAACCATAATTAAATGGATCTATATGTAGGGCACATGCTCTTATGTAATGATTGATGATCCATTTCCTTATTCTCACAATATTCCAAGAAATGATGTAGAGATGTAATTCAAAATATAAATGTGTCTGAAGGAAAATTTAAAATACATTATTTCTATTATAATATTGATTCTATTATGTTTCTATTTTTCTCAACAAAACGGTGAATTTCTAAACATTAGGTACTATTGAGAAATAAACTTCTTTTTCTTTATCTTGTAGCTATATAACTGAATGTTATTGCGGCAAGGATTGCCAGTAGTATGATGTAGTAGTGTAGGCTATAGCCTTACTAGGCAGTCAGTAACATTTTCAGGAAATTAAGTTGCTTATGAAGGCAGACTAAAAGCTGTGACTGATTGTGATTTAATTTAATTTAATGATGTAAAAGTTAATATAAAAAGGTTACTAAATCGATTCCATGTAACTTAACCTCTAGCATTTTCTCATGGGATAGCAAGATAACCCCGCCTCCGGATTCGTCCCTGACGGTAAGTCTCTTTTAGAAGGGAAGGAATGCATGAAGACTCTTGTTACTGAACTGATGAGATGATGAATTTGTTTGTAAAAATATCACTCTACTTTAGACATCTTAACAATCAAAGTAAAGTAACACAGCGAAAGAGGGAAGGTGAAACAATAAAGGAGATACCTGGAAAAGACTAAAACTAAATATGTGAATGAGTTTATAAACTACTATATCTTGTAACTATGATATTGTATCCAGATTAAGATGAAATAATTGTATCTGGATTATGATGAAATAAACAAAAAAGATGGAATAACGTATTTTTATTTAACTTGCATACTAAATGAAATAACTACAGGAACTTTTTGGATGAATTAAAATAAAAGACGGAAGGCGGAGTAGATACGATTAAAAAATAAAATACAAAGTACGGCAGCAGTACGATGCGTCACTCAGGCAGCGTCTGGATGAAAGAAAGAAAGAAAATGCCTGTGAGTAGGTCCTGATTGAGCTGTACTTTAATACTTATTTGAAAATCGCGTCTCACCTCTCTAGCGTCACCTAGTAGGACGCCTTGTAACTATGTACATGTTCAATAAAAAGAACTCAAGTTGCAGAATGCCGGTTGCATTCATCCCTGTTTTTACTTTTACTTTTGCCCTTACTAAATGGAGTTGTCCCCTGATACACAACAAATTTCGTGGCGACAAGTTTAATGCACGAATTTGCGCAACGATGGCATATGCATTACCTATACCAACTTTTAATAAAGATGAGGAAGAGTAGACCAGCTACTTGGAGGCTTCGCCGCTTCAGTGTTATTCCACCATGAGGTCTGTACCAGATGACAAGATTTTTTTTTTTTTTTTTTTTTTTTTTTGGTTTGCAGCCAAAACAGTATTAAGTACTGAAGGATTTAGTATCGCCAGCTACGCCAGTAAGTAAAACCTTTGATGAAGTTACAGCTTTACTTCGTAAACATTATCGTGGTAGTAAAAATCCACGAGTGGAACATATAAAGTTTCGTCAGGTACTAAGGATTCGGAAAGATGACAAATCCCAACAGTCATTTTCAGTTCGATTGAAACATGCATCTCGTTTATGTGAATTCGGTACGGCTTTGGATCAAATGCTTGTAGATCAGTTGATTGCTGGTGTCCATTCAAAATGCATTGCTAATAAACTGCTTGAAGAAAGTGATGGGTTATCCTTTCATTTGCCAAGGCTTCGCAAATAGCTGAGGAGACTGAAGTGAACGAAAAGAACGCATCCATGTAAGCTCATGGCAGTCGTTCGGACGATGAATGTCAATGCTGTACGTTTTGCAGAAATCGGCCGAGGTAAGTGCAACGAAATATTAATGTTCCTAAAGCTGCAAATGCATGTAATAACTCCAAGAATGTACAAAAGCTTAATGTAAGTGAAATGAAATGTTACCGATGTAATGACAGTAGACACTTGGCTAATAGATGCAGGTATAAGAGTTTCCAGAGTAAGAAATGTCATAGATGGGGGCATATTACTGTTGCATGCAAAGATGGTAAAGTTTCGAAATTTCAGCATTCAGTTGAAGTTGGCATAGGTGAAGGTGAAAGCACATATAGGCCTAGGCTTAGTGATGAAATTTTTAGTAGCAGTATTGTCAGCCAAGGGGATAAGCCTGTGAAGGTATGACATTTTTCATTTGTGTAAAGAATGAATTTCTTATTTGAGTATGAATATAAAAAAGCACTTTGTTGATGTATTAATTAATAATAAGAAAATAAAATTTTAACTGGATTGCGGATCTGCTGTCTCGTGTGTAGGTAAAAATGTTTTTAAGAAATTTTGTATATCAGGTGAAAAACTGTATCCGGTCAATTTTCAGCTAAGGGACCATAAGAATCCTTTGGATATTTTGGGTTTTTCCATTGTAAATGTTAAATATGGAACTCGGAATAAAGCATTACCCGTTGTTGTGATTAAAGGTGACCGTGCTTCATTGTTGGGTGGAAATTGGTGGCATGAAATAAAATATTATTGGAAAAACATTTTTGATCAGAGCAATGATAATGTCCATGATGTTGATAATGCAGATCCTGGTGTTGAAGGTCTTTTGAATAAATATAAAGATGTTTTTTTATGGTAAACTTGGCTATTTGAAAGATTTTGAAGTGTCATTAAAGGTGGACAAAGATACTGTGCCTGTCTATTAGCAATTTAGAACTGTACCTTACAATGTAAAACCTCTTGTAGAAAAAGAATTGAAAAGACTAGAAGATATTGGTGTTATAAAACCTGTATCTTTTTCTGAATGGGCAAGCCTTATTGTAAATGTTATTAAATCTAATGGTAAAATTTGTGCAGACTTCAAAGAAACTTTGAATCCTGTGTGCAATGTAGATCAGTACCCATTACCTGTTCCTGAGGACATTTTTGCAACACTTGCTACAGATCATTCTTATAGTAAATTAGACTTAAGTCATGCATATCATCAGTTGAAGCTGAGTGAGAAGTCTCAAAAGTAATTGGTAATAAACACTCATAAGGGTTTAAATGCATTTACTAGATTACAGTATGGACTGATTAGTGCAGTTGGGATATGTCAAAGGTCAATGGAAAATGTTTTGAAGGATATTCCCAATACAGCAGTGTATCTTGATGACACTGTCATAACAGGTTTCCCATTAAAATAGAACATTGTGAACCACCTAAGGTTGGTAAGGAGATCTTGTTATTGGAAGAATCTGTACTGTTAGTATCAAATCTGATGACATACATTACTGGACTAATAGAGTTCCTGTACTATCTTATGTAAGAAACTGTATTTTGCGAGGTTGGAATGATGAGATAAAACCCTTCTTTAACCATAGAAATGATTTAACTGTATTAAATGTTTGTATCCTATAGGGGGGGTAGAGTTGTTGTACCACACCAAGGGAGAAACTATGTTATTGAACAACTTCATGACACACATTCAGGTATTGTAAAGATGAAAAATCTGGCCAGGTGTTTTGTTTGGTGACCAAACATTGACAAGGACCTAGAAAAGAGAGTAAGTTCTTGTGGAACATGCCAGGAGTGCCATACTTGTCCCATAGAAAAACAAACATTACATCTATGGGAATTTTCTAGTAAGCCCTGGTCTAAATTACATATTGATCAAGCTGGGCCCATTAATGGTCAGATGATTTTAATAGTAGTTGATGCATACTCAAAATGGTTGGAGGTAATTCCTACCTATGGATGTCCTTCGAAAGTCACTATTTCTAAGTTAAGACATGTTTTCAGTACCCATGGTCTTCCCGACATAATTGTAAGTGTGTAATATGGGTGTAGTTCTTTTGCTAGTGAAGAGTTTAGCCATTTTGTTAGTATGAACAGTATACGACATATCACTGGTGCACCTTACCATCCATTAACAAATTGTTTGGCTGAGAATGCAGTCAAAAACTTTAAGAATGTTTTAAAGAAATGCAGTGGTACCACAGAGGAAGTATTGCACAGATTTTTGTTTAATTATCGCATCACCCCACTTATTACTACTGGTGTAGCACCATGTGAATTGTTAATGAAAAGGCTGAAAACCAAATTTGATTTACTTAAACCTAATGTAGTCATGTTGTAAGAAAGCAAGAAGTGCAGGCTAAAAATTATAAGGGAAATAAAGCTAATGTTTGTAAGGAAAAGCCTAGCTATGAGAAGGGTGATCATGTTTATGTCAAAAACTATTCTAGATATGGACCACGAAATATTCCTGGAGTAGTAGATGCATGTACTGGACCAATTTCATGTAGAATCCATTGCAATGATGGTTCAGTTGTACAAAGACATTATGATAAAATTCTTAAACAAATTGAACCTGAGTGTAGTACTTATCTTTCTGATGTAATGAATGAAAATTCTAGTAACAATTGTGGAAACCTCAGTAGCCAAAGTTCTGATATTATGAACAATTCTGGGAATGAGTTTACTGAGAATGTTGCTGTGAACAGTAATAGAGAGTCTTTAAGAAATGAGATTGATTCAAATACTAATGACATAGGAGCTGTTGTTAATAATCCAAATCCTGTAAAAAGTCCTATGCTAAGGAGTTCAGGCCGTGTGCGTAAACCAGTGGAACATCTTAATCTTTAACATGTATGTCTTAAACTCACAAGGTATATTGTTTTTTTACTTATGAACGTTTAAAGAATTATGAACTGATTTTTGCATTACTGTATCATCTTGAGGCGTGGCGTAGTGTAGTACTTTAATACTCATTTGAAAATCACGCCCCGCCTCTCTAGCGCCACCTAGTAGGACGCCTTGTAACTATATATAAGTTCAATAAAAGAAACTCAAGTTGCGGCATGGGTTTCCATTAATCCCTGCTTTTACTTTTACTCTTGTCCTTACTGAATGGAGTTGCCCCCCGTTACACTGCAATAATGAAAAGGTGAGGGAAATTAATAAATCCTTAATGCTGTGCAGGGGACAAATTTGAACAAGTTCACATGAGTTCAAAGAACGGTCAGGTCTGCCTCATGAGCTTGGGTGAAAAGGCATGAGCACGAAGCTTGCAATTCCAAATTTTTCTGCATCACACCAGTGATACATAAGTTTTCAAGAACGAAATAAGGAATACACACCCTCACAAGTAAAGCAATATCATATCCACACCAGGAACTATCTATCTTCCTACGCACTAATGCTGTCTTCAGTTCAGTAATTTCTCCGTTAAAATAATAATGAAATATTGTCAATGGACACAGATGTCAACCTTTCAGCTTCTCTGATCTGATATGAAAATATATGGTGACGAAGCCAAACGTTTATATTTTATCATCTGTTCTGTGAGTGACCAACAAAGAAACTTACATACCAACATACAAAAAACAATTTTCCTTCAAGGGAGTACTCTACACCTTACTTGTTAGTTAGTTAGGTAGTTCCTCATGGGACAAGTGGTTTTCGCGCTCGGCTACCAATCCGGTGGTCCGAAGTTTGATTCTCGGCTCGGCCAACGTGGGGAATCAGAGGAATTTATTTCTGGTGATAGAAATTAATTTCTCGATACACTGTGGTTCGGATCCCACAATAAGCTGTAGGTCCTGTTGCCAGGTGACCAATTGGTTCCTAGCCACGTAGAAATATCTAATCCTTCGGGGCAGCCCAGGAGAGCTGTTAATCAGCTCAGTGGTCAGTAAAACTAAGATATACTAAACTTTTTTGTTAGTTAGGTACTTGCGATGCTCTTTTAGATTTGATAAGCTATTTGCAAGAGAACCTTCATAATGGTTTTGATTGTAGAGTAACTCGAGTAGATTTTAGTCTGGCTTTCGATTTAGTTAATCACAAGGCACTTTGTAGTGTCTGTAAAAAAAAAACCATGTGCTCTAATGCACTATGTACCTTAACTTTGGAAACATTCTATGTTTTTATGTTTGAAAAGATTGTGCAATGGTTTTGGTTGTTGATACGACGTCGGAACAAGAATTTAAATAAAGTTATGTTACTGCTAAGATGCTTCTATTATTACGCTATTCTCCACACCCATATTACACACGTATTTATAGACTTCAGAATCTTGGAGTGAATAGATATATTTTAGGTTTACTTCTAGATTTCCTTACAGGCACGCTGTAGCGAGTTTCTGTTGATGGGATCTTTAGTGAACCAAGACCTATTGTGTCTAGAGTTCCACAGGGTAACTTTCTTGGTCCGCGTTTAATATCAGTGCATACAAGTGTAATTGTTGTTGGCCAGGAAAACGAGATTGTTAAGTATACCGATGCAACACATGTGGGTGTAGTAAGGCCTCCACCTTAGAGAATGTAGCTACCCTAAGTCTCTATAGTGACATGGAGCAGAAGAGTGAATGGTATAGTCCATCCACTCGCCCCCTTCAGATGGATGAGACTGTGCTGAAAGAACCTGAAGCTTCGACTATTCTTGGTGTGACTTTTGACTTACAGCTTACTTTTGAGAAATATCTAATGAAAGTGTCACCTAATGCCACACGAAAGTTAGGTATTGTTCGCAAGGCCTTATA
>NC_061088.1:60033268-60050768 GCF_015104395.2 Macrobrachium nipponense
CAGGCAACACAGGCCAAGAACATCAATGAAAATGAAAAAGCAGAGCCCAAGTAAAACAACAAAAGTATCAACATGAAAGGATAAGGCCAGCATAAGCCTTTCATGAAGTGTTATAAAGAAGATTTATAGCGTTCATTGTAACAAAAACAGTGCCATCAGAATTTTGAACTCTCGAAGACTAATTTAAACTGGCTTATTGTAAAACAACTAGAAAAGACAGAGAGCAGAGAAATAGTTAGTTTCTTTTACGAAATTATATAATGCGTATTCAAATAAACTCTTTAAAAGAAACCGATAAAAAAAGGAATTTTCCAAGAATAACTAACGATAATAGATTAATATATAGGTGAATAAAAATAGCTTAAACATCAGGCAGAACAAGAAGAGGAAAAGTCATAGAAAATTAAAGAAGAAAGGTGTAGGTGAAACGGAATAAAATCCAGAAACTATTAGTATCAAAGTGATTATATTTCATATTTCATGTTTTTGGGATTTTCAATTAATTTTCTTTCTTTTTTAATATTTGTTGGTTTTTTGGGAGGGAAATAAAGGTGGGGGGCGGGGTGGGTGCCGAGTAATATCAATGCTTAAAAAGCTAGGAAGAAATAGAAGTTTCAAACCTCAGGCATATCTTCATAAATTGAATATATATTAACAGTGAAAATATAATGACCGTCATACAGACCTACACCCTTAATTAACCCTAGATTACCATCTTGGAAAACGATACATTACCAACCCCCTTGGTGAAGATCTTGTACAAAAGTTACATTATTAAAAAGCATATATTTGTTACAAAGGTCTAATTGACCTTGTCTAATAAGAGGGAAAAAACACCATCTGGTAACGTGACCTATACCTTGAATGTCCTCCCCGAACGACATCTCTGTAACTAAATCAAGTTATTGAATCGAGGCTCAAACCAAACTCTGGGATGCAAAAATAGAGCCTATATTTCCTTCCACAAAAACTAACATAAAGAAATGAAAGAAAATGAATTGGAAATCTCAAAAACATGAAATACAATCACTCCTAGTAATAATCATTTCAATTAAAATGCCCCACACTACCTCTCCATAAAAAAAACATCAGTCCAATCACTATTTCTTGTTTTCCCAAAATTTAAGAGGTAAAAGTATCAGTCAGAGAATTAATTTAAATTGGCGACATTTGAATCCATCTGAGGAAAGAAACCACAATTATCGGAAATTAAATAAAAAAAATAGATATGCACACAATAAAATGAAAAAGCATAATTATGACATGGGAGAACAAGAAAATATTTTTCACTGCACTTCGGCTTCTCTCGGGGCATCTGTGAAATGTTCAGTTGTTTAACAAAGTCTTTTATCATTATTACGTTTCTGGATGGATCTTCTCTGTTTCTCTCTAGGGCATCCCTCCATGGATCATTCCAAAGCTTCTGCTCTAGATTAGCCACTTTTCGCCTGCAATCGCATTATATTACACTCTAAGGAGCCTTGTTACGAACTCATTAAATTGTTTGGCGCATGAACAGACGCACTTGTTCGCATTTTTCTGACGTCACGATCACATGACTCGCGACCAGCAGCTAAGTCAACTTGCTCACCCACGGTCTCGTCTCTAAGGCTTGATAATGTCTGCCTTCGTCGGCGGTGTCATTCATTCACCCAAATTATTCCCTGATATCTTGAAACTTTTCCTAAACACCCGCGACTTTTTGTTGGTCATTCCAATCGGTTCGCAGCAAAGTCTGTTGCACCCTATATCTAAATTTCTATTGCTTTTAGTAGGGCAGTTAACATATTCATTGAACAAATCTCAATTATATTATTTTCAACAAAAGATACAATGTTTTGTATAAAGAAAAATGATGTACTTAAGCAAAACTTTTAAGATTTCAAAAACTGTGGAAAATAATTGAAAACCATGTATAATGCTAAAAAAAAGAAAAACACTTTCACTGCTACGGCTTTATTGATTGGAGGTAGATTCCGTTCGCCACAATTGGAGTCCACATCTTCTCCAAGAAGATCCAGTCCTCCCAGAGCTTATTCAGGAATGGTTGGTGTGGGCCAAGCTTTCCAAAAAAAAAGGATATTTTTTCTTAGAAAGCAAGAAATAGATAGAAAAAAACACTTGTACATAGTACTTATAGTGTGGGGGGCAAGGGTTAGCAAGCAGCACGAAGACCATATCAGCTACACCACCCTTGGTAAATATGTTTCCCATAAGACCATATCAGCAAAACCAAACTTGGTAAATATATGTTAACATAAGACCATACCAGCAACACACCCCTTGGTCAATATATTTACCATAAGACTATATCAACACCACCCTTGGCCAATATGTTTACCATAAGACCACATCAGCACCACCACCCTGGTCAATATGTTTACCATAAACACTGGACACCAACATTAACGAATGTAGTCTAACGAATGCACCTCACATGGGTAGGAGACCACTAAATAGGAGGACTCCTGGGAGGAGGCAGTATCCATGCACATGCGCTAATGCTGGCTCACAGCATAAGGAAAAACAAGATCTTTACCCGGGGGTGCTAATCTAGTGTTAAATCTCTAAAGGGGTTGTTGCTTTCCTTCAGTTATAGCAAGACAGTATCTTAATATCTTATGGAGTAGCTCTGTTTCGCACACAGTTGAAAAAGAAATTTGTGCCCTTTCCTGTTACTGATCAACTGGAACGAAGCATCCAACATTCTTGACCTATCTTTACCTCAGATCCTGCGTATTTTACTTAAAATATTTTTCCCAGACATCTCTCTCATTGCTGTTACTTTGTTTCTTATAATTACTGTGTAATGTTCCAATTTTGTCAGTAGCCACTGGGCTCATTACGTGTTTATCAGGCAGCCGGGTTCTTGAGACGTCTTCAACGCTGGAACTGAGTGGCCAATGTCCATCTCTGTTCAACACTGCGTGATCTTGGTTTTTCCCATAATTAGTGAACTTGGGAATATTCTGTTACCTGTGTGGTTTTGTTACTTGTGTGGCATTTTCTTTACATTTGTCTTAACATGAGAGAACCCGACTCTACGAATTACACTTGATTATGGGAATTCTGTATTTCATTCCAGTTACCACTTTTGGTGCAGTATACTACAGTTCGAGCTTCTGGGTATGAGTTGTGTGGGATTTCTGTGTGACCGTATCACTACTCTTGCACCTATACCAGTGTTGTTCAGATGTAGAGTGAACAGTGTTAATATAATCTGCATACCTTCATTTCTGTTAGATTGCACCTAATTATTAGATTGTTAAATAAATTGTTAACATTTTACTTCTGTTCTCACTTGCTAGCAAAGGTCATCCTCTTCAGGAAGTAGGTTAGTTGGTTAAAGAACCCAACACAGTTCAGAGCAATTGTGACTATTGCATATACTCTATCTCTCCCAGCATTTCTTAATTTGACATGGAATAATTGTTGCAATGATAGGTCAAACCCAAGTTTCACGGTAATTTAAGCTGTTGAGGCTTCAAATCGTCTATTGAAGTACATTTTTGCTCTGTATAAATACTTTTTCCATTTTGGGGTCAAACGGTGTGATTGTTGTGGCTCCTTATCAGTTAATCCTGAATGCTTCTTCTACATTCTTTTATGTCAGCTAGAATTTACTGTACATCTGTATCAAACATTACTTGAAATTGAAAAAGAAACCCACAAATTCAATTTGTAACTTGTTTACTTCTAAGTATTTACATTTAGTTTTACTCCACACTCGAGTACTTTCAGGCCCTTCTGTGGCCCATTCTCAAGAGATGGTTGGGATGTTAGCCTGGGTCAAGGCCCAGCAGTCTTCTGGAACTTCTCGTTGTGCTGTCATTTATGCGATGGCTGTTCTGGTTTTCTTGAGAGTTGCCAATCCCCTCTTGTCGCTCTGATATCCTGAGCTGATGGTCAATGGGATTCACCCTTGTGGTAAGGGTGTGGTCACCGAAAGTCTGTTGGGCAGGAAACCTAATCTCCAGGTCAGCAGGGTCAATCTTAGCTTCTTTTAATACCAAAGCTCGGCTTATGGGATCTTCTGAGGTAAAACCTTTGTTTCCTTCAATTACTTTAATCTCTCTGATAAGTGCACCTTCTACTACCCTCCTGTGACTAATTTTGTTGCTTTTGTATATAAGCCTACTGTTTTTGAAATCCATGGATTTCAAAAACAGTAGGCTTATATACAAAAGCAACAAAATTAGTCACAGGAGGGTAGTAGAAGGTGCACTTATCAGAGAGATTAAAGTAATTGAAGGAGACAAAGGTTTTACCTCAGAAGATCCCATAAGCCGAGCTTTGATATTAAAAGAAGCTAAGATTGACCCTGCTGACCTGGAAATTAGGTTTCCTGCCCAACAGACTTTCGGTGACCACACCCTTACCACAAGGGTGAATCCCATTGACCATCAGCTCAGGATATCAGAGCGACAAGAGGGGATTGGCAACTCTCAAGAAAACCAGAACAGCCATCGCATAAATGACAGCACAACGAGAAGAAGTTCCAGAAGACTGCTGGGCCTTGACCCAGGCTAACATCCCAAACATCTCTTGAGAATGGGCCACAGAAGGGCCTGAAAGTACTCGAGTGTGGAGTAAAACTAAATGTAAATACTTAGAAGTAAACAAGTTACAAATTGAATTTGTGGGTTTCTTTTACTTGAAATGTTAAGAGATTTGATAGTCTCATTTCTTCTGCCACAGACATTTCTGGTTCTTTGCCAAAAAAGTCCTCAGCAACTTCTGAAAGTTCGTCGTTCTTCCTCTCTGTTCTTCTGATGAATGTATTTGCAGGTAGCTTTTCGGGGAAAAAATTCTCATACCTTAGTCTTCATTTTAAGAACTTTCCTCTCTGTAATTCCAGTGCTCCTTCTTATTATCCTACCGTGTCCCTCTTTAATTTTATCCATCCCCATTTTTTCAAGTGTTTCTGCATCCTGATAAAGTACTCATGCATTTTTTGCTTAGTTGATGAAAACACCTCAGAAAGAGTACCGGTTTAATCAATCAGATTACCATCACAGTGTTTCAAGTCTTTTCTCAAATATATATTCCAAACTTTATTAAGTTCACTATTTCTAGAGACCCTTGATTTCAACACTATCTTACAGATGTATGCTCATCTTTTTTCCCAAAATTTCAGAAAATCATTTGTTGTGGTTCCTGATATCTCCAAGAAATCTGACATCATCTCTTCTGTCTTCACATCCAAGTAAGTAATCTTCTCTCATTCCACCGTCTTCAAATGCTCTTACTTTCATTAAGGATAAAATCCGATACTATGGGCACATCTGAATAATCATCCCAGAACATAATTATGTTTAGTAAGAACTCAACTGAAACTAATTTCCATCAATGTTCTAAGAGTCAGGAAACTTCATACTTGCCTTGAAGAGATCTCAAACCGATAAATTTGCTTCTACAAAATTTCGCGTCAATGTCTCGTTTTTTTCATCATATTATCTAGAGCTTAGAATTAGTTTTATGAATCCCGGTTTGGAATTTCACCTATACCAGAGTTGCTTCATCTGTTGCTCCATCTGTCGATGAGATCAAATGGAGGGCAATGCATCCGATGAATGATTCCTCCCTCGCCTATTTCCTAAAGCTCATTTCGACCATTGTTCTGCCGATCTTAAAGAGGGTCATTCTCACCACTGACAGTACAGTAGGAATGCTCTTCCTACACTCCAGCCATGCAAATTAGGCATCCTCAATCTGCGGATTCCGTTAACGGTTTATTTCTATGCCATAAAGCCTTTCCACCTTTTCCCGTCTCCACTTTCCCGACTTTTTCTGACACCTCCCATCCTTAAATTTGTAGCACACCTAGCTCTTCCTTTCAACTGGACAAAAACCAGAAAAGGGTTAAGGATTTAGAAAAAGATGTCAGGCTGGGCGATCACACCGGTAAAAAACAAAACAAATGCAGGTGTCGTCTGAAGATATGTTTCAGCAAATATGTTCAAGGATTCAATTTGTCCGTTTGAGTGGAAAATCCTGAAGGAAAATGAAATACTTGAACTGATAATCATTTGCGACCTCCCATTGCCCTTCACCTTTGCTCATATCACGTTACCTATTATACTATCCATATGTATACAAACGAATGCACAGTGAATTCGAGTCAGCCAGGTTGATCAGTCTATCTTTATGCATCTTTTACATTTCAACTGTTATATCCCAGTCTCTGAAGCATCTAGTTTGTCTGAGCGGCATGTTTATCATCGTATGAAAATAGAAAATTTTTATACAAAATCTCTCTCTCTCTCTCTCTCTCTCTCTCTCTCTCTCTCTCTCTCTCTCTCTCTCTCTGTGTGTGTGTGTGTGTGTGTGTGTGTTCCGCTTGCCTAACTGTGCCACAGAATTGGAACCTGAGTCAGCAAATGAAGAGCCAAATAGTGGCTTAAAGGCTCAACAAGTAGGGCTGACTGGGGAAGAGGACGAATGATGAAGACGACAATGAAATGGGCAACAAAGGCCCAAGAATCGTGGTCAGCAAATACGACGACGAATTAAGGTAAAAGACAAGAGAACGCTGAATCTGTTATCTCCTCTCCAAAGAGAAAGAGGTAATCCGTATCTACTCATAAGCAGCGCTGAGTCCATGCATAAAAGACAGAAGAGTTCACTTGCAGCATTGAAAGATTCCCTTCATAGCGATTACATTTTTCCTTTGTCTGGTTGTCAATAGGTTCTGTACTTTGACTTATTTTCTTGAAAAGGTGTGCCAGAAAAAGAGCTTCATCAAACCTCACCTCACACAAACACCTAACACATTAATTTGCCAAGAGAGTAAGGAGCTTTCACGTATTCAGTGTTTCCCAGTGGCAGAGGACGTTTTAAAGCAAATAATAAAATAGCCTCACAGGGAATTATTCAAAGAATGTAAAGCTGCAACATACCTCCGATTTCAGAGACCATTAATGAATAAATATAGGTTTAAGCAATTTATACTTCATCCCCTCAGATATCAAAATGCAGTGAATATATATATATATATATATATATATATATATATATATATATATATATATATATATATATATATGTGTGTGTGTGTGTGTGTGTATATATATATATATATATATATATATATATATATATATATATATATATATATATATATATTATAGAATTGATTAGACCAATATATGACAATGAAAATATCAGACATTCTTACGCACACATTATATATATATATATATATATATATATATATATATATATATATATATATATATATATATATATATATATATATATATATATATATATATATATATATATATATATATATATCTATATATATTATATATATATGTATGTATATAATGTGTGCGTAAGAATGTCTGATATATTCATTGTCATATATTGGTCTAATCAATTCTATAATGTAAGAAAACCTTTGTGCTCTCCCCCTCATTATTTGCTAATTCTGTTTTGTGTTATTACCAGGGTAGCTTTGTTACCATCCTGTGACACTGAAACACCAGTACTGATGTATGACTTCAAATTCAATTCAAATTTGATGTATGACTTCATATACCTCACTCATGAGTAACGGAATCCTTATTGCGCTACTACACTTACCTATATTCACTACTTTATCAACCATTATTATTGGTAAATATTTATTGTACAGGGCTGAAAATAAGAACTATACGTTAACTGAATGACTGTTAATGTACGTTTCCAGAGTTTGCCGATGCAAACTAAAGAGAGAAATTTCCTTATACTTTCGTCGAAAGATATTTTACTGAGAGACACAAGACATTTAATCGATTGAACATTTTGTTTCCAGTTCGTGTATTTTGCAATACTTCTTAATCGGAAGAGAAGTACGATAGAGAACTATAAATGGACTTTCAGTCAAAAGAAGCTTTCCACAATTGTCCACCGGCCTGATGCGAACGGCACCATCATGAAAAACAACACATTCGACTTCCCCTGCAGAGAGAGAGAGAGAGAGAGAGAGAGAGAGAGAGAGAGAGAGAGAGAGAGGAAGGATCTCGCCAACAGCGACGTCTTGAGCATCAGGGACGAATAAGAGAACTTCAAGATGGCGATGAATTTATCCGTGACGGTCATGCGATGGCGATCAACGGGGAAAGTCTTCCTTATTTCAAAAATATAATCGACAATGTTCAAATTCTCTGGAGTAGCTCCTCGCTAGATTTGGCGAAGGACCATCTCAATTTCCAGCAAAGTTTGACCAATGTTGATTTTGTTTTTGAAATAAGGAAGACTCCCCGTTGATCGCCATCGCATGACCGTCACTGGTAAATTCATTGCCATCTTGAAGTTCTCTTATTTGTCCCATGATGCTCAAGACGTTGCTGTAGGCGAGATCCTCTCTCTCTCTCTCTCTCTCTCTCTCTCTCTCTCTCTGCAGGGGAAGTCGACTGTGATTTTTTCATTGGGGTGCCGTTCGCATCAGGGCCGGGGGACAATTGTGGAAACCTTCTTTTGACTGAAAGTCATTTCTAGTTCTCTATCCTACTTCTCTTCCGAGGAAGAAGTATTGCAGAATGGATACAAAATGTCCAATCGATTAAATGTCTTGTGTCTCTCGGTAAAATGTCTGTCGACGATCAATAAACTTTCCAAGCGTACATTAGTAAGCATTCACTTCGCGTATATTATATAATATATATATATATATATATATATATATATATATATATATATATATATATCTATATATATATATATATATATATATATATATATATATATAGATATATATATATATATATATATATATATATATATATATATATAGATATATATACATAATATATCCATTAACCTACATATGTCCTTAAATATTCAACTCGCTATACCTTGAAAATGTATTTTCATATATGTTAAACACAAAGGAATTTTTTAGTTGATAATAATTTCGTCCTTTCGTGGATTTGAACCAACGTACAGAGGAGACGTTCTCATTTCTCCTCTGTGCGCTGATCTGAATCCACTAGAGGACGAAATGATTATCATACTAAAAGAAAATCACCTTTGTTTAATATGTGAGGACTGAGAAAGACGAGGAGAGTGAGCGAACTAACTTTATTCTGCAAAACAACTGTACTAAGGCAGTATGCGGACGGAAACGTAGTGTCCGTCACGCACGCATGAACAAACAGTAAAAAAGGGGCAGGGCCCCTGCTGTGAATGTGTTTCTTCACAGACGAAAATACATGAATAGTATTACACAGAGGGAACGGATTTCCGACATATATACATCAAAAGAAAGGGCATAAAATGCTCTACATTTTAGTTCCTGGAAGAAAAGAGAGGACATATGGATATACAGATTTTTACAATGGAAGGGCGAACATTCGCCAGAATGTCGTCCTTACAAATATTCCCCCCCAACACAATGATTACGTAGAATTGTTGGATGACTTAACAGAATCTTGCAGGGAGCTGAGGGAGTCCTTGGGTTCGTGATTCCTTCGGTCGAGGGGCATCTTGAGTGGCCTTGTCATCTTGAGGGCTGGAAAGCAGGATGCTGCCTGGGGTGTTTGACTGCTTTCCTTGGGCGGCATTGCCGATGTTTAGGGGCACTGTCAGGAACAAGCGGCATCGGGGTTTTGTGAGGGCCTTCAGCGGGGTCGTCTTCGTTGGGGATGATGGTGGTCTTGAGGCGATCTATCGAGACCCAGTCCTTGCAGCTGCCGATTGACACAAGGAATACCTTCTCCTCCCACTGGACGACTCAGTGCAGGCCCCATTTGCGTTTCCTTTTTTAGCGTAAATAGCTGTATATAATGGGCTTATGACAATATGGATACATTTACAAAGAAATGAACTGCAAAAATATAAGAGTAAGCTATTTTAGACTAGCTCTAAGTTAACAAGCAAAGTAAATAATGGTATTCGATCTTTGCCCTTATATCGCCAACTTCCACCCACAAACGGGTTTCGATGAAGTTTGCCGATTTTTAATTAGAGCTAGTCTAAAATAGCTTACTCTTTTATATTTTTTGTAGTTCATTTCTCTTCATGAATTGCTTTGTCTTAATTTTTATCAGCTTGAGCTCACAGACCACCAGAAATATTATTTGTCTGTTACTACGATTCGGTTTTAGTGTGTTCATGTGGAGCATGCAAGAGGTTTGTTATACAGCGAATTCAAATATGGATAGTTCCATATAGTAATGATAAGTCTTATAGACTATCTCGGCTCTTAACGAAAATATGTATACTCATTCTTAACTTATTCGTGAATACACCAAAAGAAATTGATTAACTTATAAATTTTCTTGGTGAATTTCTTGCAACGTTTACCAATTACAGCCTTAAGAGACCTACAAGATTATATGTCGAGCCAAGTGTCATTATGAAAAGCTCAAACGAAATTGCCTCCTGAACAACCAGTTAAAATCTCCCTACAGTTATAACTCTGATTTCATAGCAATGCGATTTTAAATGCGCACCGGCCTTGTTACGACTTATGCCTAGTGATGGTTTGAGAGGTCTGAGTTATATTTCATTTGATGTAATGGCTTACCACTGTTATACATACTTCCCTTCATTTCGTTTTGATAAGTTATAAAGTTTTGCATAATAATGACTGCGTGATAAGTCTTATTATGCCGTCGATTCTTCGTTGATGGCTAAAGATTTTTTTTTTTTGTCACCGGGCTTATGATCATACTTGAAAACTATACTTGCCTAAATCTGAGTGATATAGACAGAAGATATATTGGCATTAGATCAAGTAACCTAAGTTACTTTGATGAAGAAAACTGAGGTAATATAATAAACTAGTGATGTGTTATGTCCTAAACTTGGTATCAACCCCATATATCAATAGGAGTGAGACGTTGTAAGTATAAGTTCAAGGGGTACTATGGTTGAAGGATAACCCGGAATTGGAAATCTCTCGATTCCTGTGGCTGAAAAATCCAAGTCAGCGACTCCTTGAGTTGCCTAATAACAGTCAATTATTTTTGGAGGGAACCATTGGATAAATAATAAGGAATCAATTTCTTTGTTTAATAGGCATTATTTTGGGCTTTCTGTATCTTTTTCCCAACATAAAACTAATTTATGCACAAAATACAGATAACATGGTCGTAACATTTATTTTCGTATACCTGAAACATGCTGCCTGTACACAAGGGGAAGTTGATTGGGAGGGGGGGAGGGGGGGGGGGGGTGCCGCGTTACATAGGGACTCAGGAAGTTCAGTACTATGCAGCTGAGGGTTATCTGGAAACTTGTTTGCTTGGTGAAGATCAAGAAATCATTGATCATGATGATATCTCCAAACAAGAGATCAGGAGTAATATATCTCGCACGGCATAATTGACTGAAACAGGTTTAGTATTCATTTATCCAAGCTCATAATCCATTGAACTTTACAAAGGAGGCTGTCTATTTTAATGTGTAATTCTACTAAAACTCTAAACCGATTTTTCGACTTTAATCAAAGATGCCATAAATAAAAATCCAATTTGAATTACCCTTTTAACTTCAAAAATAAAAAAAATATTGCAGGTCCAACGGATTATGAAAAATGCAACGAACTGCTTGACAATACACTAGAGAGCAAACAAGGAAACATTGCAGATAATTTTATGTTTTTGGTTTAGACTTGGGTCGTTGACGAGTCCGTAACCTTTTGATTCAAGTTCATATTTATTCTATATTTTTTTTTTATAAAAGTTTTATAATTATCTATTTTTATGGCTTTACTTACCATCATTCTTAATTTTTTTACGCAAATATTTGAACACTGAATTTTATTAGTATATTATCATTCACTTATTCATTATTAATCATATTAATTTATATATTTCATCTTCATTACGGCGCTGAATAATCCTGATAAGTTCCGGAGGATGGTCTTCAAGACCTAAAGTTCATATTCAATCAATCCAGGAGATAAGTAAAACAAAACCTTACTACTTCCTGAACAAAATAATTCAGCGTAGAGAGAGAGAGAGAGAGAGAGAGAGAGAGAGAGAGAGAGAGAGAGAGAGAGAGAGAAAGGAAGCGCTACTGGCAGGTACTGGCAATATGTGATCTGCAATTGTTATTTATGCCAAACCATTTGTATGATTTCTCCACGACATTCAACTTAATCAAAACATTAATCAAACTAATAGATACAATTCAAGCATAACATATACTACAGAATAGGCGCAAAGACTTTCGTAAAAGAATATTACTATACTAATTCATTGATATGGTACTTCCTCGGTCATGGAAAACGATCAACATTTACATTGACAGCATCGCAAAAGTTCCAGGAATTCTGAGAAGGGAAACGTGAGGATTACCGATGAGTGAGGAGTACAGGATGCACGTAAAAAGTGACTAATTGATGGATACGAGACGAGAGGAGACATTCAAATAACTGAATTTAACAACGGCAGTCAGCAGAAAACTGAATATCTGCCCGAAAGTGAATTTCCATCGTGGGATATATATTGATTTCGCAGACCACTTGGCTCAGGTCTACGAATCGTAAGACAACATAGTCATCTAGCGGCAATTTATAATACAATGGCCCTCTCTCCATCCGTGTAAAAACAAAAACAAAAAATATCCAAGCCTGCCTGCGACTCGTTCAGTTCCCTAAGAGTGATATTGGTAGGAAACATTCTAAATATATATTAGAAAACGAATTCTTTTGTTATTGTAAGTTTTCATTTTGGGATAAGTTATATATATTTTTACACTAAAATGAAAGAAACATCATGAGTAGAAGCAATCTTTTTTTTCACTTAATTTCGTAAATAGATGAGCCATCAAGAAAATAAAATTGAAAGAAACCTCAATGAGGGCAAGCCTAGGTCATGACAAAATGGCATGTCTTAAAAATAGTTTCCCAGAGCGTAAAGAATATTTTATTCTTCTTTTTTACTTAGGGCCAATGGCAGTTACATAGAAATTCTTATCACAGTTCTCAAGTCACATGTTTCAGTGAAATAAAACCGGAGATATTATGTATCGAAATGAGGCAAGTGATCCCCAACGCCCAACTTTTTTTAACTTAAATGCTTAAAAGATCGCTAGTGTATGGCAGGAACACTAGTGCTAGGGATTGCCTATACTAGAAATCTACAGTCCGAAGACAGGCGCAACACCCCCGCCCCCCTCCCCTCAACAACCATATGTTCAATTAATCATTTAATATATGTGTGGTTTCGAGTGGTTTCAATATCCAGACATCGTTCTACTTCTACGGCTTAACAAAGTAAATAACTTCAAATTTCCTGAGTTAGGCCAGCAGAGTAATTACATACTTAGTAACTGACAAACCTTTGAGACCTTTTTAGTTGGAAAACATTTTAGACAAGTGTTTAGGGGCATTTGGAGTTTGATAAAAGTAATGCCCAACGGTATGCGTTTGAGAATTCACCGGACAACTGATTGGACCCTCTGAAGGACTTCCGACGCTGTCTTTGCTGTTGGACTTCGTCTGAGCACTTTTTTAGAAATTACATTTATATATCAAGTTTAGATCTTATATATTTTGGAGGGGACAACATCCAACTCCACTAGATTTAGTCATGTGTTAAGACTTATGAAAAACACCACCAATACTGAAATGCCAAGAACCGTGCTAAATTTTTCTAGTATAAAGTGAACTTCCACCTTACAAGAAAGTAACGGTGGGGACGTATGATAATTAGGAAACAGATACGATTTTTACAGAGATTGTTGTCATCTTAATGTTCGTAATGTGTATTCTTTTAGAGCGTGTGATATCAATATTATTCTTTTAATAAAACTTTATTATTATGATGTTGCTTGTTTTTCACAATGGATTTATTAGATAAAATTGATGAAAACAAACTTTCATTGAGATACATCCAGCCAATCAAGTTCTTCATAACAAAACAAAACAGCACCAGGTAAACGCCCACTGTATTATTGCCATGATAGTCCCAGTTTTGGTTTACCAATAGCCATGCCCTGTGTATCGAAATTCATGAAGGGAATTGTGCAAAAACCAAAATTCGACAATTCTGCGTTAATTTTATATCTCTTAACAGCCTAATGGTTAGCGCCACTGAAAAGCGTCACTGAAAAGTCGTGTATATATCAAACGACATTGCAGCTTAATGTTTTGTTTGTCAATATATATTATATACACACACACACACTCACATATATATATATATATATATATATATATATATATATATATATATATATATATATCTATGTATATATATATATGCACATTCTCTCTCTTTCTCGCACACACACACGCGCGCGTTACGAAGCTTCAGATCCGAAGCAAACGAAAGAACAATTTGTCTTGCCCGAAAAAAACAACAGTTGGCCATTTTAAAAATGGGCTTACAAGGGTTAGAGAAGCTAAGCACGACTTTGATGTCTGTCTCATGTGAATGAATTGGAAAAGGAAGGCAGTGGCCTCGGTGTGTAATGGGAACCTATTAAAACACGTCTCGCACTTAGAAGGATCAGCATCATCACCATGACCATCATCAAAATTGAAATCAGATTTCGCTTTTGTGAGGCCGACGGTTGACGACCAATAAATGTGGCTCATGTGACGCCTCCAACATGAAGTAACGGGTTTTATTTCCTTCCACTAGTTGCGAGTTGCGAGTTACAATAAAAGACTTCAACGCTTTTATTTTGACGGCTGACCCCAATGGTCTATGTGGCTTGTGTGCCGCTCGCCACACAAATCAGTATGGCATATACTTGAACACTATGTATGAAGAAGTTGCCACTCAATATTGTCCCGTTTGGTGAACCGCTGTTTGCAAGAACAACACAGGTTTAAATAATGATAGCATAAAAATAAAAATAAACATGTCATTTGAAGTACGCGGTCATTTTTTTCTGATTTAGCAAAGACTTTTTTTTACTAACCTTTGGTATTTGCTTACATAGAAAGCAGCACACTGTACAAAGCTTTTTATAACGAGTGTTTCCTTACTGAATAACAAAGGGTAACACTTGGTAATGGCGACATTGTTGTGATGGTGACCCACCGTCAGGATTTCATTGACATCCACCAGACCTACTTATCTGGATGGTTTGCCCTTCCTCCAAATATGTGTCGCCTTATGCTAAGGTCACACATTCACGTATCAACGCACGCACGCCCACGCATCAGCGGAAATTGGTAGTTGGCAACAGCTTACGTCAGTAAACCGTAAATGTTCCGTAAAAGATACGTCAAATCGTGGACGTACGGTGACGGGTCGGCCGGGCGCTGTGCACCAGCCAGGGAGCGCCGTAGGTCACTCCTGTTTTGAAATGTTCAAAACAAGTCGTGGATGGTCACGCAAAATGTCACCTGACGTAGCTCCTGGCGTTGCACGAGGGACCCACAGTGACTGCAACGGTGTAGGAGCTGGGCTCAACGGTATTGTTCGCCGCCGCGGTTTTCTTCTCGTCACGAAGCACGTGGGCCTCCTCATTGCGCTGTAGCCTACGAGGAACCGACTCGCACGTTTACAACCCTGTACGACGTAGCAACGCTGTAGCGCGGTATTAAAAAGGTCAGGTCGGCGCCTTCAGGTCAGGAGTGCCAAATAAGACATACAAAACTATCTCAATACAATAAATCATTTTAAATAAAGAAATTTTTTTGTATTCACTTTGAAAGTAGCAAACAAACTGAGTCTAGACAAAATAATATATGACCAAAATATATACAGAAGTGCTTTTACATTTGCCTCTCTCTCTCTCTCTCTCTCTCTCTCTCTCTCTCTCTCTCCGCCCTCCATCCTCGAGCTTCATCGAGAACTTATAGTTTGTGCAATGTATATATTTATATTTTGAATGTTAAGTGTCTTTTTAAGTATATATTTATATTTTATGTTATTTTATGGTATTTTCTAAGTATCTTTATAATTCTGGCTCTTTTATATCTGGTACTCATTGAAGTCTCTCTCTCTCTCTCTGTTTTTCTATTATTTTCTATTTTTCAGTTCATTTCCTATTCATTGTGTAGTTTTTGAGTTGAAACAGCTTCATATTTTACTTAAGGTGTAATTGATGTGTGTTTTGGTGTACATTAAGTGTATCTCTAGGGTTAGTCTGGGGCTCTTGTAATGTATTTTTATTTTATTAGTTTTGTGTGCCTGCGAATGAATCTCATTTCAACAGTTGTTATCTAAGTTCCTAAGGCTGCTGTGTTGTTTAATCCATGATGTTTCAGAACAGGGGCGGAATACTTCTTGCTGCGCGGAGTTTACAGGCCTGCCCTTTTGTACCCTACAGTCCCACAACGATGGGCGTGGTACCGATGTAAGTCAACAACGTAGAACTTATACTCTAGCTTATACTCTTGGGGTTGTGTAGGACATCGCAGGACCAGTTCCGGTAGGCGTCACACTATACTTGCGTTGCGCGTACATTTGCTGCACAATGTACGGTGCTGGCTTTACGTCCGTCAGCCCGTGTCCTGTTTACCAGCTGTTTAAGGTCATTTCACCACGAAGATGCCTACGATCCACATACGTGGGCATGCGCCGTAGTGATACGTGAATGTGTGACCCCAGCTTTACACATACCCGATCATTGGGCAAAACATTATTTCCTCTTAACTTAGTTAGGGAAGTTATGAGCGAGAGAGAGAGAGAGAGAGAGAGAGAGAGAGAGAGAGAGAGAGAGAGAGAGAGTTAAACGGAAGTGTGATCACCCGCGTAGCTGAGGTTGAAGGTGTCCAGAGGCTTTAAAGGTGGAGTGACCGTTTCAAGAACTACTCCTCTTTGTTACTAAACAGAGGAGATGGGCGGGGAGGGATTAAGTGGGATGGTGACTAAAAAGTTTAGTCAAAGATACTCAAATTGAGAGGATAACATGTTGGAACTACCAAAAGCAACGACTGCAGTAGGCCTACACTGTGATGAAAAATCCTGGAATATTTACTTAAGTAACAAATGCTTTTGAAAATCAAATAGATGACGGTGATGATGGTAATAACAGAATTGTGTATATGTAATATAAAACCCCAATAATATATATATATATATATATATATATATATATATATATATATATATATATATATATATATATATATATATATATATATTTACATATTTACTAACTGACTAACCCAGCACTGCTTGGGAAAACTCTGAGCCTCTGAACAATTCAAAACAATTCCCTGCACCTCCTTGCACTGACTGTCCCTTTTATCCAGAAATTCCTGTCCTAACTGTCCCATTACCCATGCATTAATGTGGTAACTGTACCGTTTATCCAGGAATTGCTGCACACACTGCCCATTGTGTCCAGATATCACTGTTCAAACTGTCCAAAGTATCCAGATATTAGTGTAGTAACTGTCCCTTTTATCCAGGTATTACTGTACTGACTGTCCCATTTATCCAGATATTACTATGATGACTGCCTATCTGTTACGAATCGAGAGAGGTCCGCTTCAGGTTCGATATGAAATAAACAAAAAAAATTCAACACCAACAGTTGAAACTGGGGATACGAATATAGAAAGAAACACTAACACAACAAAGGTTTATTTACAAGCTTA
>NC_061088.1:60058268-60085768 GCF_015104395.2 Macrobrachium nipponense
ACGATCATCATTAGTCAATCTGTAAATGTTGCAGAATGTGCCCATACAACTTTGTTGAAGATATGTACTTACTACAAACTGACCATTCTCTGGAATCAGTTTATCATTCTTAGGGAAGAGAGCTCTTAAGCTGTAGCTGTAGTTTTTTGATAACCCAATAATAAATGAATAACCAGTTGGAGTATAACCAGATCGGTATTGACAACTATGTCCTGACCTAGAACACTGACTTTTCGTCATGGATGAAGTTTTACATCAGCAAAACACTCACCTAACATTTTATTGTCACTGCAAGAGCACCTCTTTTCTGCTTCACCACAGGTAATCAATTCCTTTGCCGCAATAACAGTTGTAAGTGATAAAATAGAATTATTTCCTTTTTCTTCATTGGAGGGTGGGACCTGAACCATTCAGCTTATTGTTCAAAATCTAGACGATCTCCGATTTAGTTAGCAGGTATTAGTTATGTATGTGAATTTTGCTACTTGGAAGTTACATGGCTAATTCAAGAAAATTCCTCCTAGACAGAGTTTTACAGTTTCATTTCATTTTACATTTTCAACAAAATCAAATTAATAAAAATAATACATATAAGTCATGTTATTGATGGTTTACATGATGAAAATGGTCGACTAACTACGTATTTATGACCATAACTCTAATGTCTTTCAATGGGAAATCGGAAACAAAACGCCAAGTGAATTCCCGTGATTTAATCGTAGGATAATGTCAGGTACTTTTACCATTTAATCAGGCTACTAAGTGCGTGGCATACCTTACCTACCCATCATCTTCCCCCGCAAAATAAAGAAAGCAGTAAATAGGTACCAGCAACTGCCTAGACAGAGCCAACGAGACTGTATACTCCATTACTGATATTACGCATGTCGCTCTAAAAGACATGCCGCTAAAGTATTTCACCTGTAGTGAGAGATTTGGCATTTTTACTCAAGAATTTTTATTTCTCTTAGGCTTTCTTTAAACCTAAATCTTCCCGAATTCCATAAAACATTCTAAAAAGAAAATAGACCAAATATTACGCTCAAGAAACAATTACGATCACATATTAGTGTTATATCTCTAAACTAAATCGTCTTCATCCTATACATGTATTATGGCTTAGACCAACTTTCTACGATGTTGAGGAAAGCGGTTAGCCGGAGGTACTTTTGATTCACAGGCGTGAATGGCGGTTGGTATTCGAGGCTCATAGCTAGCATCTCTCTCTCTCTCTCTCTCTCTCTCTCTCTCTCTCTCTCTCTCTCTCTCTCTCTCTCTCTCTCTCTCTCTGATGGCCGTGTCTAGTAGGGGACTAGGGTTGTCTTCTCACTTCAGTTCATAGTTAGTATTCTTCAAGGTTCTTTAAAACACATCGAAGTACAAAAGAATACTATATTCTATCTAAGTATTTACAAGTCGAGACTCATCTAAGAGGCATGAGCTCTTTGAAGGATTCTTGAGTAGATGGGAGATCGAACGAGAATGAACACAAATTTCTCAATTTGATCATAGGAAAAAGTGACGTACAAACAAACTAACATACACACATGACTTTTGAGGTCATGAGAAAGAATGATGATTCAAGGCTTGATCTAGATTCTCATGGGAGTTTGGTCACGTAGACCCAGTGAAATGATGAGACATCTGTTTATAAGAAACATGATGATTTAGCATTTGCATAAAATTCTGAGTGGACATGATCATTTTGGGAGTTCTTTCCTCCCTTGACCTATTATACAGAGCATAATGATATTTTTATAATGGAAAGAAGATGCATTTCCATTTGTGTATGCACATTAACGTCACAGTTTGCAAACAAAGGCAAGAAACTTGTCCTTTTCATAACTCCCCTTTTCTTCTTTATGTTGAGCAAGGGTATGCTGTGACAGGAGGTTACATGATAAATGTCACAGTAATTACCTCTCTCTGGCGGCAACCGCTCCCAGAGAACGAGGCTTATTAGTGAAATAAAAATATACGGAGCACAGGCGTTAAGACACTGAGTGGCACCAGTCACTGTTCATCTTTGAGACGGGGCTCTCCGATGACAGTTGACTAAAACGTCAGCACTAGATTGGAAATCGTCTGTAAAAGTCAGCGTTAAATAATTCCCTCACCCCTCCAACAAAAGAGTAAAACACCCAGAGCTTTCCCAAAGATATTGAAGATAACCTTTTCAGACCACCGTGCAAATCTCCAAGAGAGAGAGAGAGAGAGAGAGAGAGAGAGAGAGAGAGAGAGAGAGAGATTCGATGACACAAAGGAAAAACACTACAGCCTATAAATCCAATATAACCAAGACATATGAAGTGGTGGTGGTGCTTGGGAGGCAGGGGAGGGTTTGGTGGACCAGTGGAGAGGCTCCGCCCCATAACAAAATCAATAAAGGTAAAAGGAGAATCAGCCAAAGGGCACGCTCATGCCTTTGCAATAATCCATTCTGCATAATCACTAGTGAGATGCTCTTTGTACTCTCAAATGTCTTCTACTCGTAACTGTGGAGAACCTGACTCATACAATAGCGACCTCCACAAAATCAAACGGATACTAATAACATTCATTAAGTGCAGATTATACTGAGTTGTATATATATATATATATATATATATATATATATATATATATATATATATATATATATATATATATATATATATATTATATATATATATATATATATATATATATATATATATATATATAATATATATATGTATATATATACATACATATATATATATATATATATATATATATATATATATATATATATATATATATATATATATATATATATACATGTCTTAGCCTTCACGTCGGCTGTCACCCCAGCGCCCTCTCCCGTGGTCGTTCAGACCAAACGTTCGCTGTTTATCAAATGTCTTACTGTCATCGACAGTATGATGTTAACATTCAGCTATTTCCCTGACAATGACTGACCCAGAAGAAAAACAGTTCAACTAGCACGGTCGCAGTCATGAGCTGCTGTAACAAAAACTCCCACAGTTAAGTGCGGCAGCAGGAGTTTTGGAGAATTTCAGTATATCAGCAATTAATATTTTTGTATTTTGAAACCAATAGTGAAATCCTATGACATACACTGTAATATATGAAATTTGAGAGGCAACGTCACTAATGACCTACTCGTTCGTTTGGTGAGAGCGCCAAGCACTCCCGTTAAGAGTCTAAATGCCTGTACTATGCATGGTGGCATACCAAAATATATTCACTTCGGTGCGTATAGTTTTTAAGTGCATTTACTTCACCTTGCTCTAAAGTTTATATTTGATTTTGATCCGGTCAAGGCGATAAAAAAACGAACTTCGTTTTCTAAAATTGTGACCTAACTCTTTCTTGTGTTTCAACACCTAATCAGTCTTCCTTCGTGTTCAGGAGCCAATTTTACAGTGAAAACGTCTTCGACCACTACAATGATGAGCAAGATTTTCTTTTTCTCGTCTGAGATAAATTTACTTGGACTTGTATTTCTGGCAGTTTCATTAAAAATCAACATATTATAGAACAGCTCAGTTGATGAAAAGACTTTTTTGCCACATTTTCTTCTTAGACAGTAAAGAGATGGATAAGAATTTTATTAGTCAGCAGTGTGTGCGTGCGTTTCTTTGTTCATCGTCCTCTTTTCCCCATATTCTGCCATTTGCACTGTACTACTGCAAAGATGTTATACAATCTTCATCAATTCTGGCAGCCTGGAAATATCTTAAATAAGCAGATTACGTCAAACCTCGAAGAGAATATTTCTGACATGCTTTTAAACTTATGAACGAGAACACACAATGTACCAAATTGTTCAACCTGCTGTAACCAAATCCCAGTGTCATACCATGCACCGAAAACAACGATGATGATGTTCCAAAAACGTGAGACCTCCAATAATGTGTAGACGAGGGAAAGGGAAGGAAACTTGTTTCGATCTGGATGATTTCCATCTCATGTGGATGTGGATGTCGCGAAGCAATTCCCAACCTATTTATTTATTTATTTATTTATTTATTTATTTATTTATTTAGTTTTGTAAAGAAATGTTCCCTTGCTTTATCTGACACCTGATATATTCTCAAAATGCTGTCCTGGGATTTAGACAAGAAAACTTTGTCTTAATGATATGTGATCTTTTTTGACGATTCTAAATTTCAGTTCTATGAAAAATCATTGGTCTTGCGATAATATTCATTATTTTCCAGTCAGTAACTTGTTAAATGAATCTGTTGTACTGAATCTTCACAATTCTTTACTATAAACAATCCCAAAGTGCGATGAAAAAGAAAACATCTCCTTTAGTCAAATTCAAATATTTTTTCCTATCATATTGGTAGCTGCTATCTTGTAATTTTTATTTTCCTATCTACTCGCCATCAGAATTAAAATGGATGGATACCTGTCTAATTTTCACGCACTACATTTTGACAGTGTCCTTTGGAAGTCTTGAGGCGGATTCCACCAAACTAACACAAGCAACATGTAGCATGCGACTTGACTGGTTTTCATCAAGTATGTTGAATGCGGCTTTCAACCAGATGACATGATGCCTGCGACAAGGCGACACCGTTGTTGCTTGTAGCAATGTAGTATGCTTCATGCTATGTTGACTGTTGAATGCCACAAAAAGCTTTTCCACCAATTCAACAAAAACTAAGCCATTTGTCAACACGATGCCTCAGCAGATGGTCGCTGTGCTGCACATTTAGTGTTGTGCTCCGTACAATCTTCTGAATAAAATAATAATAATAATAATAATAATAATAATAATAATAATAATAATAATAATAATAATAATAATAATAATAATAATAATAATAGCAAGAAAAGCTGCTGTGACCAATTAATACTGAAATACCTACAAAAGAAGGCTGATAAAAAATTACCTGTTACTCGAATGACTTATTTAAAAACCCTCATACAAATTACTGCACAAAGCTACGATAAAATTTGGAATAATGGAAATTGTTCATTTATGTAAAAAGAAAAGTCAAATATCCAACTCCGGCATTTCCGCCTTTAAAAAAAATCGTGAAGATTGATTACCCATGAGAGAGAGAGAGAGAGAGAGAGAGAGAGAGAGAGAGAGAGAGAGAGAGGAGATAATAGCCAACAAGAGCATTTGTCACTGCTGGTACGATATCTTGAGAGAGAGAGAGAGAGAGAGAGAGAGAGAGAGAGAGAGAGAGAGAGAGAGAGAGAATCTTCCCTCGGCTCCAAACCGACTCACATGCGTGAGTGAGCAGTAGCAATCTCTTGATCTTTTTTACTAGATAAATTTCTCTGCTAATCCCCACAGTGCATCTAGTTTGGCATGGTTATTCTTGTACCCTGCCAAGCATATCTCCCATAGAACAGCAGTTTCCTACATTCTCTTATAAATAAATTCTACGGTTTTTCTTACGACCAATTCATCTTGTTGCTTTGAACAACGAATCCTTCCCGCGGCTGCTGGTGGGAAGGCGTTCAACAGTAGGCAACAGGCTAAACTTGTCGCATGTGTCGGGTTATGCGGCAACAAGTTGCCATCTGTCGTTTGCCACACAGTGCGTGCTACATGTTGCCTTCTGTTGAACTGGTGGAATCACGCCTAGCGTATGCGACAATGTAGCATGCCACATGTTGCCAAAATGTTACCTCGGTGGAATCCCGTCTTTAACCAACACATCATAAAAATCACTAAGATTGATACAAGCATATCATTTGGAGTCAAAGAACGAAGACTGTTGCAGGACAATCAGATATAACATTCTATAAATACCTGTATTCCGAGGGAATACCGAAGTTATAGAATATATCTAAAGATGAGAAAAAAAAAGCAACAACCTACAATACTCGACAATCAAGCGACCACAATAGATCTGCTCAGATTAGAGAAACGCAGCATATCAACAAACATTCACAGGTATTTTAGTCTATTGATCTCGGAGATGCCATTCAACCTGTTGATTTTTCGTCATCATCAATAAATGTCAGGAAATCTCTCAGCAACATCAGATTTTCGATTTTTCAGTCAAATATATTCTAATCACGTTACGCTAATTCAGCGACAATTTTAAGAGCTTGCCAGATAGCACTGACTCAAAAACTAAAACTTCTTATAAAACTTCACAGGTTTCCAATACTCAATATTTCATACATAAAACAAAATATGTATTCATACGTTTTTCTGTGCGTGTGTGTAACACAGTGCATTGAACTTTTACTGACTATGTTCGTGAGTTGTTATACTTTCCTTAGAGTGGCCTGGATACAGTTAGTTTTTATGCTAGGATACTGATATGAAAATAACAAGACTGATGTTAGTGTTATTTCAATTTAATAAAGGTGTAGTTTGCCGAGATATTCTAAAAAATCCACACACACATAAGTTAAAGATCAAATAACAAACTGAAGTTGGCCGCAAACAGGGAGAGTCTATTTTGTCGTAAAATATATAGTACACCAAAATAACACGTAAGAGATATATAAATTCATTCTGCATTGGGAAAACTACCGAAAAATAAACATTTCGAACATTATTAAATAATAAGGTATTAGTTATACAAATTGCTTTTGTGATATTATAGATTTTATTGTCACCTTATAGGTATTGTGCTGTGAAGCATGTCACTATTATTTTTTTTATTCTGTTGAAATTTGATAAACATCCATAATAATAATGCCGATGGAGGTGCTTTGAGCATCATACAAATCCTGTCCCTAACTATTACACCAAGAAAAGTCAATTTGGCAATTCTGTGTAACTTTAAGCCAATTTATCTGCCATTATATTAAGTAAGGTGCAATAAGAAACAATACTTGGGAAAACAACAGATACTGAAGAGAAAATTATTGATCAGAAGAAATGCAGTCGGTTGCACAGGTGAGGCGCAACTGACCTTTTGAAGGGTTGGGAAATATCCCCTTCCTTGCACCAGAAACACTCAGCGATGGCCTTGGCATTCAGTGTTGGGCGAGCAAATACTTCTCTGATGTACTAGGAGTGATTCAGAGAAAAGGTTACTCAGAACACAAGTTGCAATTCTTGAACGTTAACCCCAGGGACGGAAATTAGTGCAACTTGCTTAATTAAGTGGCAAAACGGTATCATCTCAGATGAAACATGACAAACGTTCAGCTAGTGCATCACGTGTTTTAACTTGAATGAGCATATTAAGCATAAAACGGCATTAGAACTTCAAAACCTCTCAGCTCTATTTCATTCATGAATAAGGGAAAGATGAAACTATTTTTATCCCTTAAACAGAACCCGGCGAGGGGCCGGCTTGAACGCCACGGAAGCCAAAATTTGCTTTTTCACTGAAGGAAATCATTTACATAGAAAACGAATAAAAACCCGAACCTGGCACGGACACTCTCTAACCGCTGCAGAGTGAGTGAGTACAAATGAGAATTGAGAAGTAGCCAGACGGCCCAGACGTGCGTTAGAAGACCACCTAAGAGGAAGAACCTTCTTTTTTCGTCTTAACAGAAAAGTTTATGTGAGTACCACTAAAAACTGTAATATTAGTTGTTCACATTTGTCAAACAATATTTCTGACGGCTTTGATTTATAACTGATTTGGTTTTGAGATTAACCGATATGGGAACTACATATTAGAGATCAGGTTTTAGAGTTCAGCTTTTCCGACACCTGGATATTCGCAGTAGTTTTATCGTTATAAAGACCTTTACAAAAGACTTAAAATATTCACTTGATGACTTTGAAATCATACCTTTTGACTTAACCGAACTTACGGTCGTTTGTCTTTCTCGTTCTTTAAGCTGGATCTGTCCTTCCTATTTTGAACTCTTTCTTTCATAAATGTGGGTCCATTAATCCTCTTCCTCATTTCCCTTTGACTCAAGAACCAAATTAACAAGAGAGGAGTTGCAATGCATTACGAGGCAAAAGGGGTCACCAAGAACCAAATTCACATGCGAGGAGGTGCAATGCATTATGAATCAAAAAGGGTCGCCAAGAACCAAATTCACAAGAGAAAAGGTGCAATGCATTATGACAAAAAAAAGGGTCGCCAAGAAACCAAATTCACATACGAGGAGGTGCAATGTATAATGAATCAAAAAGTGTCACCAAGAACCAAATTCACAAGAGAGGAGGTGCAATGCATAACTGGAATCAAAAAGGAATGCAACCCATAAAACCAATGCATTATGAATCAAAAAGAATCCCAAATAAACCAATGCATATGAATCCAAAAAGAATCAAACCAATGCCAATGCATTATTGAAATTCAAAAAGAATCCCATAAAACCAATGCAAATTATGAATCCAAAAAGGAATCACCAAAACCAAGCATTATGGAATTCAAAAAGAAAATCACCATAAACCAAATGCATTATGAATCAAAAAGAATCAACCATTAAACCAATGCATTATGAATCAAAAAAGAATCACCATAAACCAATGCATTATGAATCAAAAAGAATCACCATAAACCAATGCATTATGAATCAAAAAGAATCACCATAAACCAATGCATTATGAATCAAAAAGAATCACCATAAACCAATGCATTATGAATCAAAAAGAATCACCATAAACCAATGCATTATGAATCAAAAAGAATCACCATAAACCCAATGCATTATGAAATCAAAAAGAATCACCATAAACCCAATGCATTATGAATCAAAAAGAAATCACCATAAACCAATGCATTATGAATCAAAAAGGAATAACCAATAAACCAATGCATATGAATCAAAAAGAATCACCACCATAAACCAATGCAATTAATGAATCAAAAAAGAATATCACCATAAAAACCAATGCCTGTAATTGAATCAAAAAAGAATTCAACCATAAACCAAAAATGCAAATCGAATTCCAAAAAGAATCAAACAATGCCAATGCATTATGAATCAAAAACGAAATTCACCATAAACCAATAAGGCATTAGTAATGAAACAAAAAGGAATCAACCATAAACCAATGCATTATGAATCAAAAAGAATCACCATAAACCAATGCATTATGAATCAAAAAGAATACCAAACCAATGCAATTATGAATCAAAAGAATCCACCATAAACCCAATGCATTATGAATCAAAAACAGGAAATCACCATAAAAAAACCAATTGCATTATGAATCAAAAAGAATCACCATAAAACCAATTCATTATGAAATCAAAAAAGAATGCACCATAAACCAATGCATTAATGAATCCCCCAAAAAGAATCACCATAAACCAATGCATTATGAATCAAAAAGAATCACCATAAACCAATGCATTATGAATCAAAAAGAATCACCATAAACCAATGCATTATGAATCAAAAAGAAATCAACCCATTAAACCACATGCATTATGAATTCAAAAAAGAATCACCATTAAAACCAATGCATTATGAATCAAAAAAGAATCACCAATAAACCAAATGCATTATTGAATCCCCCAAAACAGAATTCCCCCCACCATTAAACCCAATGATTATGAATCAAAAAAAGAATACAAAATAAACCAATGCATTATTGAAATCAAAAAGAATCACCATAAACCAATGGCATTATGAATCAAAAAAGAATCACCATAAACCCAATGCATTATGGAATCAAAAAGAACGAAACCCATAAACCAATGCATTATGAATCAAAAAGAATCACCATAAACAAATGCATTATTGAATCAAAAAGAATCACCATAAACCAATGCATTAGAATCAAAAAGGAATCAACCATAAAACCAATGCATTATGGAATCAAAAAGAATCACCATTAAACCAATGCATTATGAATCAAAAACGAATCAACCATAAACCAATGGCATTATGAATCAAAAGAATCACCATAAAACCAATGCATTAAAAAGAATCACCATCACCAATGCATTATGAATCAAAAAGAATCACATAACCAATGCAAAATTATGAATCCAAAAAGAATCACCCAAACCAATGCATTAATGGAAATCAAAAAAAGAATCAACCATAAACAAATGCATTATTAATCAAAAAGAATCACCATAAAACCAAATGCATTTATGCCCCTTTCAAAAGAATCACCATAAACCAATGCAATTAGCAATTCAAAAATGAATCAAAAAGAATCAAACCAAATGCATTAAATGCCAAATCCAAAAAAGGAATCCCATAAACCCATTGCAGTAGGAATTCAAAAAGAATCCCACCAATAAACCAATGCATTATGAATCAAAAAAGGAATCAACCATAAACCAATGGCTTATTAGAATCAAACAAAACAGAATCACCATAAAACCAATGCATTATGAACTCAAAAAGAATCCACCCATAAAAAACCAACTGGCATTATGAATCAAAAAGAATCAACCATAAACCAATGCATTATGAATCAAAAAGAATTCACCATTAAAACCAATGTCATTATGAATCAAAAACAGAATCACCCATAAACCAATGCATTATGGAATTCAAAAAGAATCCCCCACCATAAACCCAACTGCATTATGAAGTCAAAAAGAATCACCATAAACAATGCATTATGAATCAAAAAAGAATCACCATAAACCAATGCATATGAATCAAAAAGAATCACCTAAACCCATGCATAAAATGAATTCCAAAAGAATCACCGATAAACCCAATGCATTATGAATCAAAAAGAATCATAAAAGAACCAAAAATGCATTAATGAATCAAAAAGAATCACCTTAAACCAATGCATTATGAAATCAAAAAGAAATCACCATAAACCAATGCATTATGAATCAAAAAGAATCAAAAACCAATAAACCTAACCAATGGCATTAATGAATCAAAAAGAATCACATAAACCAAGATTGCAAAAATTATGAATTCAAAAAGAATCACCTAACCAAGCATTAGAAAAATCAAAAATTCACCATAAACCAATGCCTTATGAAAATCAAAAAGAAAGAATTTACGATAAACCATGCATTATGAATCAAAAAGAAAATCACCATAAACCCAATGCATTATGAATCAAAAAGAATCACCAATAAACCAATGCATTAGGCAAAATCAAAAGAATTCCAAAACCATAAACAAACCAATGCATTATAATCAAAAAGAATCACCATACAAAAATGCATAATGATTCAAAAATGTTAGCAAAAACAAATCCACAGAGGAATTGCATGCGTATGCATCAAAAAGAATCACCAGAACAAAAAGAATCATAAACCAATGCATTATGATCAAAAAGAATCACCATACAATGCATTAATGAATCAAAAAGAATCACCGATACATGCTTATGAATCAAAAAGTAATTCAAAAACATAACATGCATATGATCACAGATCACCATAAACCAATGCATTATGAATCAAAAAGAATCACCATAAACCAATGCATTATGAATCAAAAAGAATCACCATAAACCAATGCATTATGAATCAAAAAGGGTAGCCAAAAACCAAATTCACAAGGGAGGAGTTGCAATGCGTTATGAATCAAAAAGGATCACCAAGAACCAGATTCACAAGAGAGGAGGTGCAATGCATAATGAATCAAAAAGGGTCACCAAAAACCAATGCATTCTAAATCAAAAAGGGTCACCAAGAACCAAATTCACATTCGAAATGAATCAAAAAGTCGCCAAGAATCAAATTCACAAGAGGAGGTGCAATGCATTATAAATCAAAAAGGGTCGCCAAGAACCAAATTCACAAGCGAGGAGGTATAATGCATTACGAATCAAAAAGGGTCACCAATTAACCAAATTCACAACAAAGTCACTTAAAATACAAACCCATGCACAAGAAGCATCAATTATTGAGAACAGAGAAGGAATCATCTAAAATATTAAGACATAAATCATAAGAGCCCTTGGCGCTGTTTTCCTCCTCTTAAAGTCAAATAAATTATCAGAATTCTCTCTGCTTCTCCCAACTGTGACGTTAATCATATCTTCACTGAAGACATCAGTATGACTCGCGGTTCTTCAGTTCTCTCACTCCAATAGTTCTTCAAGTTATTGGGTCAAAAGATAACGTTGGAGAGAGAGACACACACACACAGAGAAGGAAACGGAATAATGAATATGGTTGCCCGTCCGTTTTTCTTTCTTCTTGAAGTGATATATCAGGTAATTAGAGGACATCGTCTATATCATGGATGATAATGATGATGCGGAGATGATGGTGAAAGAGACGACCAACTAATGATACATTTGTCAACATAGCTGTCTCTCCCTTCCGATGACGTAAGCGCTGAATCAGCTATGACTTTTAGCAATCGTTTAGTCGAACCCACGTAAGTCCCCAAATCACATCTGGGGCAAGTATATCTATATACGATTGAAGATTGCAATATTGGGCAGAGTCTGTCTTTGAATTTGAAAAGTGATCCTATTGTAAGGGGATTTTTTGGAATTAATATAACTTGCAACATATTAGAGTCTTTTTCAATTGCAGACTTGAGATTCCTTCTAAATTTGTCGTCTAGGATGTACGGAATACTGGCATATAGTTTCTTTCGTGGAACAGTGCTTATGGAATGGGAGTCCGATAGTTTCTTATTTAGAAAATTCTTGCAATATTTGAAGAAAACATGTGAGGGAAACCAGTTATCGGAAAAATATTTAAACAGGTCTGGGTTCAAACTTTTACAGTGCTTGTTTTTTATAATTTTAAACTTAACTCAATTTTTACCTTGTTCCATCGGGCTTACACTCTAACCTCTTCCTGGGATTCGTATCATAAATGTTGTTCTTCTTTAAATATTTTTCCGATAACTGGTTTCCCTCACATGTTTTCTTCAAACATTGCAAGAGTTTTCTAATTATGAAACTATCGGACTCCCATTCCATAAGCACTGTTCCACGAAAGAAACTAAATGCCAGTATTCCATACATCCAAGATGACAAATTTAGACGGAATCTCAAGTCTGCAACTGAAAAACACTTTAATATGTTGCAAGTTATATTAATTCCAAAAAATCCCCTTACAATAGGATCCCTTTTCAAATTTAAAGACAGACTCTGCCCAATATTGCAATCTTCACTCGTACAAAAATATACTTCCCCCAGATGTGATTTGGGGATTTACATGGGTTCGACTAAACGATTGCTAAAAGTCAGGGCTGATTCCAATAATGGTGTAAGTCATCGTACTGACAGCAGAGTGTCCAATCCTGAATTTTCTAATATCAGAAATAATGCAAAAATTTGTAAAACCACCATCAATTATACTGACTTCTCTGTCTTGGGCCAAACAAGCCGTTTACACGTAGTGCTTATATTAGAGTCGTTATTTATCAAGCAGTTAGTGCCCAAGTTCAACTCGCACACCTCCTCTGTACAGTTGTAACTAGGTTGAACCGGCTCTCTTCGCTGCTTCTCCCTTCTTTCCGAATCACTGTCTTCAACATTTTAGTATAGCAGGTGCTTTTTAAATTGCTTTCATTTTATGTATGTTTTTTGTATATTTGTTGAGAATCTTAGAGTAAAAGTTATATTTAATGTATTTTTAGTTAGTGTTGTTTCTCTTTTAGCATTGTTGATGTAACTATGTGTTACGGAACGCGTCGGCAATAAATGTGTGTGTATATATATATATATATATATATATATATATATATATATATATATATATATATATATATATATATATATATATATATATATATATATATATATATATATACTATATATATATATTATACATATATATATATATACATATATATATATATATATATATATATATAATATATATATATATATATATATATATATATGTCATATCAGATTTACGTGATTCATATACATATATCGAGCTACAACATCCTTTAATATCTAATTCGCTCTACCTCGGAATTAATATATTTTCATATATGCTTAGCTGAGGGGAATTTTTTTCTCGATAATAGACTTGCCTGGACCGGGGCGCAAACCCATGGATCCTTTCAAACCCAGGAACGTCAGTGAAGCTTTTACCTCTTGCGGTGGTGTAGTAGGTAAAAGCTTCACTGACGTTCCTGGATTTGAAAGGATCCATGGGTTCGCGCCCCGGTCCAGGCAAGTCTATTATCGAGAAAAAAATTCTCCTTCGGTTAAGCATATATGAAAATATATTAATTCCAAGGTAGAGCGAATTAGATATTAAAGGACATTGTAGCTCGATATATATATATATATATAATATATATATATATATATATATATATATATATATATACACTGTTAAAAAAAAACCGTAGTTTTAATCAGAAAATTACCGTAAAAATATACGGTTTCCAGCCGTATTTCAGAAAACGGGTGGCCATCCGTTTTACCGTAAATTGATATTATCTTTTACGGGTCATTTACCATAATACTATTGCTATAAGACCTCATAGCCGAAATTAGGGGGGCAGGCCTGTATTTGAGGTATAGTCCTTATCATAATGGTTCATATAACTTAAATATTTTCTGACAGAATTGTGTTAAATGTTAAGACTAAGCCTTTATAAAACATTAAAAGCTTAAAATTTTCTACTAAATCATTAAAAATACAATATTGTAGAAGTTATTAGTTTTATTATTATCGCATTGTCATCTGTCCATATGAAGTTGCCATCCGCTACCATCCCACGTAACTGCAGAATTATTAGTGTATTAATAAATTAATATACTTGTACATTTACCATTTCCAACATTACGTTCTATGAAACGGGCAAAAAATAAAAATTCCATTGTATATTCAAAGGACCAAAAACATCATATATACTACAATTATCCCGATCAGATACGCATTTCGTATATATATATATATATATATATATAATATATATATATTATAATATATATATATATGTAATATATATATATATATTTTATATATGTTATATATATATATATATATAATTATATATATATAGATATACGTGTATATATATATATATATATGATATATATACTATAGATATATATATATATATTATATATATATATATATATATTATATATATATATATAATATATTATATATATATATTATTATATATTATTTTATATATATATATTTATACGTGTATATATATATATATATATATATATCTATATATATTATATATTATATATATATATATATATCTATATAAATCATATATATCCTAATATACTATATTTATATATCTATATATATATATATCTATATATATATATTATATATATATAGATTTATATCTAATATATAGATAGTATATATATATATGTTATATAATATATATCTATATATATATTATATATATATATATCTATATATATATATATATATATATATATATATATATATATATATATATATATATAATACATATATAATGTTGTTTTCAATTATTCTGATTATCATCTTTCAAGGAGGGAAGAATTCCTATTGTCATTTGGTCTAGAATATTGTTTACCTTGTTACAAACCCTCATATGTTAAGTTCTTTGGTTGTTTGGAAACACTTTTTTCACGCCTAGTAAATACGAAACTGCTGGTTGATGTGGAGAAGTTTCGAAATGAACTTTACTCTGTAGCTCATAAAACCTTCAATAATTTGGTCACTAACTGGACTCCATTTTTTAACAAGAAAGATTTGAAAATTTTGAAAAAACTGAGTAAACAAGAAAATCTTATCATTATCAGGCCAGATAAAGGTAAAGGTGTTGTTATACTTAACAAGACAGATTATATCCAAAAGGTTGAAACTATACTTGAAGACAATTCTAAATTCCGTTTCCAAGGTGAACCTGATTTCTCTACTATTTTCAGGTCAAAAGACAAGATTGACAGGTTTCTAAGATCCTTATTAGACCAGAAAGTCATTAATAATGATACATATCAAGATTTATTAAGTACTGGAGGTTCTTACGGTATTATGTATGGTCTGCCAAAAATACATAAAGAGGGTATTCCCATAAGACCTATCCTGACATCATATGATACCCCGAATTACAAACTGGCAAAATATTTGGTACCATTGTTAACTGAATTCTCTTCGAATAGCTATACTTTGAAAAAATTCGCTTGAGTTTAAAGAAAGAATTTTATGTCAGGACTCAGACCTGTTTATGGTAAGCCTCGATGTTGAAGCTTTATTCACAAATATTCCTGTGGAAGAAACTATACAGATCATTTTAAATAAGATTTTTACTGATAATGACACACTATTTCACGGTTTTAATTACGACAATTTTAAGAAACTTTTAACCTTGGCGGTGCAGGACACTGCCTTTATTTTTAATGGTAAAGCTTATGTGCAGGCTGACGGCATGGCAATGGGAAGTCCCCTTGGCCCGGTGCTGGCTAATATTTTTATGTGTGAGTTAGAGGAGTGGTTGCTGGACAACTGCCCTCTGGCTTATCACCCGTTATTTTACTGTCGTTATGTCGACGACACTTTTATCTTATTTAAAGATAAATATAGAGCCGACTTATTTTTACACAATGCTAATCTGGCCCACCCGAATATAAAATTCACAATTGACTACGAGAAAGATAACAAACTTGCTTTTTTGGATATAGAAGTGTCTCGTAATAATTCAGGATTTTACACGTCGATTTTCAGAAAGAAAACGTTCACAGGTTTGGGTACAAATTTCTATAGTTTCTGTAATTTCAATTTTAAGATAAACTCTCTTTTTACTCTTTTCCACAGGGCTTTTTCCCTTTCTTCTGGATGGTCTGAATTCCACAATGAGGTCACCTTTTTAAAGAAATATTTTACTGATAACTGTTATCCCAGTAGTTTATTTTATAAATGCCTTCACAAATTTATGGTGGTGGGATGAAGACATTGAAAAAGTAGTAAAAGATAAGAAGGAGGCAAAGAAAAGATGGGAAGAGTCACAGTCAGTGGAAGACAGAAATAGGTACAGAGAGAAAAACAAGGTGGTGAAAAAGGTGGTAGCCCAAGCTAAAGCAAAGTCGTATGATGATTTGTATAATGAGCTGGGGACAAAGGAAGGATTAAAGAAGATGATCAAACTATCAAAGGCTAGAAATAAGAGCACCAAAGATATAACACATATCAAACAAATAAAGGATCAAGAGGGTGTAGTGCTTAGAAAGGAGGAAGACATTGTGAAGAGATGGAAAGAATATTTCGAACAGTTGTTAAATGAAGAAAATAACAGACTAATAAGAGAGGATGGGCAAGTGAACATTGGCATGGTAATGAGGTTTTCTAGGCAAGAGGTACTAAATGCACTGAAGAAGATGAAGAATGGGAAGGCAACCGGACCAGACATGATCCCGGTGGAGGCATGGAAAGCATTAGGAGATGAAGGAGTGGATATACTGTACGATCTTATGATAAAGATCCTTGAACAGGAAAAGATACCAAATGAGTGGCGTGGGAGTATATTGATCCCAATTTTTAAAGGGAAAGGCGATGTCCAAGAGTGTGGTAATTATAGGGGCATTAAATTGATGTCCCACACTTTGAAGATACTGGAAAGGATGATAGATGCTAGACTGAGAGAAGAAGTACAAATAGGTAAAGAGCAGATGGGATTTATGAAGGGAAGGGGAACAACAGATGGTATATTTTGTCTGAGGCAAATAATGGAGAAATTCGGGGAAAGACAAAGGGACCTACATATGGTATTCATTGACCTTGAAAAGACTTATGACCGAGTCCCGAGACAAGAGGTATGGAGGAGCCTGAGGGAGAAGATGGTGCCAGAGAAGTATGTGCGATTGATACAAGAGATGTACCGGAATGTATTTACCAGAGTGAGGAGCAGTGTTGGGGAGACAGAAGGTTTTGAGGTGAGAGTAGGATTACAACAGGGGTCGGCTCTGAGCCCATTTATCTTTAACATAGTGATGGATGTTATAATAGAGGAAGTAAGGGAGACAGTACCATGGAACATATTGTATGCGGATGATATTGTTCTGTGTGCAGAGAGCAATGAAGATCTGGAAGTGAAATTGGAAAGATGGAGACAAGTACTGGAGGACAGAGGAATGAGAATAAGTAGATCCAAGACAGAATATATGTGTACCACCACTGAGGGGGATGATAGAGAAAGTATTCAGCTTGGTGGAGAGCAAATAAGGAGAGTTGATAAGTTTAAGTATTTGGGATCTTTTGTTAACACTGGAGGAAGTATGGAAGAAGAAGTAAAACATCGGGTACAGGCAGGCTGGAACAACTGGAGAGCGGCCTCGGGAGTTCTTTGTGACAAAAGAGTGCCGCTTAGGTTAAAAGGAAAATTTCACAAGACGGTGGTAAGAACAGCAATGCTGTATGGTACAGAAACAGCAAGCATGAGAAAAGCAGAGCAGAAGAAGATGGATGTGGCAGAAATGAGAATGCTTAGGTGGATGTCTGGGGTAACAAGAGTGGATAGGATCAGAAATGACTACATAAGGGGGTCAACTAAGGTGGTGGAAGTATCAAAGAAAGTGCAGGAGGGGAGGCTGAGATGGTATGGACACCTGTTGAGGAGAGATGAGGACCACGCTGGGAGACATACTATGGGGGTGGAGGTGCAAGGAAGAAGAAAAAGAGGGATACCAAGAAAGAGATGGAAGGACTGTGTGAGAGGAGACTTAAATGAGAAGGGAATTGATGAGGCAGAAGCACAAGATAGAAATAGATGGAAATGGCTCATCCGAAACGGCGACCCCATATAAAAATGGGAACAAGCTGGGAAGAAGAAGAAGAAGACTTAGCAAAGCTATTCAAACTGTACCTAAAATGCCGTTCTATGCCAGTGTTCCTTTTTTAATCAATTCGAAATTCTATGTCAAAATGCGACAGATTATTAGAACTTACTGTCCGGCCATAAAATGTCAGCTGATCCCAACAAACCCATTGACAATTGGATCAATTTTTAAATATAAAGACAAGTTAAACCCTCTCATGGCATCTAATATTGTCTATTTATATACTTGTCCTAGATGTGATCTAGGAAAATAAGAAGACTTCTTAAGGTCCGAATAGATTACCATAGGGGGGTGAGTTTCCGTAATGGAGTCAAATTATCATCTCCTGAATTTTCCAGCATCCGTGACCACACAAAGAAATGCAGAGTCAATATTGAATATAAAAACTTTAAGATCCTTTCAAAAGCGTCTTCTCCGCAGCAGCTAGCGGTCTTTGAATCGCTCTTTATAAAGACGATTGTTCCAAAACTGAACAACCAAACTGCCTCCACCCCTCTGTACCTGGCGTAAACAACAGAGATGCCTTCGTGTTTTGTTTTTGTTTTTTTAGTCACTCGTCTTCCTTCCTCTACTGGAAATGGTACTTGCGTTTAGTTGGTGTTCTTTTAATATGCTTTAAGTATTGTAATTGTATGTTTTTTAGATGAGTAATTATTTTAATTTTATTTTATTACTGTAATTTTCAGCTTGAAAATGGGGCTGGTCCCTGAAACGTTGCATTAAATAAACGCCCGTATGAAACAGATGTCTCCATTTAAACCCTTACCGCCATGTACCCTGTCTGAGGCTTCCCTTCGGCTGATATATATATATATATATATATATATATATATATATATATATATATATATATATATATATATATATATATATGTATATATATATATATATATATATATATATATATATATATATATATATTATACATATATATATATATATATATATAGATATATATATATATATATATATATTATATATATATATATATATATATATATATATATATATATTATCCGTATATATATATATATATATATATATATATATATATATATATATATAATATACATATATATATATATATATATATATATATAATATATATATATATATATATATATATATATATATACACATTAAGCTACAAATGTCCTTCAATATCTAATTCGCTCCACCTCGGAATTGATATATTTTCATATATGCTTCACCGAAGGGGAATTTTATTAGGCGATAATAGAATTGTCGGCACCCGGGTGCGAACCCAGGACACCATACAAATCCAGGAATGTCAGTTCTATTATCGCCTAATAAAATTCCCCTTCAGTTAAGCATATATGAAAATATATTAATTCCGAGTTAGAGTGAATTAGATATTAAAGGACATTTGTAGCTCGATGTATGTATATGAATGACGGTAATGTGATATGACTTATATTTAATGGCTCTGTGCTGTCATAAGCACTACAACACTAACGAGGTCGAGGTGGGGTAATGCTGGCTCCAAATCAGCGAATACCTGAGCGCGAAAGGTATTTGAGGGTGAGAGACGGCATTACCTTATAGCCTCTTGCGGTGGTGGAGTGGGTAAAAGCTTCACTGACGTTCCTGGATTTGTATGGTGTCCTGGGTTTGCGCCTGGGTGCCGACAATTCTATTATCACCTAATAAAATTCCTCTTCAGTTAAGCATAGATGAAAATATATTAATTCCGAGGTAGAGTGAATTAGATATTAAAGGACGTTTGTAGCTCGATGTATGTATATGAATGACGGTAATGTGATATGACTTATATTAATGGCTACGTGCTGTCATAAGCACTACAACACTACCAAGGTCGAGGTGGGGTAATGCTGGCTCCAAATCAGCGAATACCTGAGCGCGAAAGGTATTTGAGGGTAAGAGACGGCATTACCTTATAGCCTTTTGTGATGGTGGAGTGGTTAAAAGCTTCACTGACATTCCTGGATTTGTATGGTGTCCTGGGTTCGCGCCTGGGTGCCGACAATTCTATTATAGCCTAATAAAATTCCCCTTCAGTTAAGCATATATGAAAATATATTAATTCCGAGGTACAGTAAATTATATATCTTATATCTCTATATTATATATATTATATATATATATATATCTATATATATATTATATATATATATATATATATATATATATATATATATAATCATATAAACATATATATAATATATTCATATATTCTAATATATATCTCGAGGTACAGTACATTAGATCTATATATATATGATATATATATATATATTATATATTAATATATATATATATATCTAGAATTATATATATATATACTTATAATATATATATATATAATAGTACATATATATATATATATATAATATTATATATAGATATATATATATATATAAATATATCTATATATATCATATAGTATATATGATTATATATTATAATATATATATATATATATATATTAGATATATAATATATATATATATATATATATATATCTATGTATGTATGATATGTATGTACTGTATAATTATTAATATATAATTATATTATATATATATATCGTATACTTATTATATCAATATATATCTATATCTATTTATATATATATATATATATATTAAAATATATTAATATTATATATAATATATCTAATGTATGTACCTGTATGTCTAAGGTCTCTATCTATATTATATACTATATATATATCTCTATATATATATATATATGATATATATATATATATTATAAATATACATCTACGCATACTATACATACTATACATATATCATATATATATATATATAATATATATATATATATCTTATATATATATATATGTGTGTGTGTGTGTGTGTGTATATATATTGTTCAAGATCTTATGCCAGAACAAGGAAAGTTAAGATTTCTCATAACAAGACTCATTCAACATTGTCTAAATAAGTTGCCCCTTTGAACTGACAGCCTCCATTCTATAGACAAACTCGCTGTGCTCCAATTGGCTTTCCTGAATTTACCCCCAACAAGGAAAATCCAGATTTGGGTGGTGCTTACCGGGAAAAGTTTTAAAAGGGCAGGGTCACAGCAGTTCGTCCTCAGAACCTCCTCAGAACTAGGAGAGCTCAGAAGCTCCTGTTACCTCGCCCGGCAAACACCATTCCACCCCTTTCTGCTCCCCCTGCCTCCTCTGGGGAAATCCTAAGTATTTTTATACTTCCATAGTGCACAGGAATATCAGCAAATAAGATGACTATGAAGCCCAGGTTTTCCAGGTATTGTGAGCGTAAATTCCAGTTCAGCCAGGGACTTTTTTTGCCTTTTGTCTGTATTTCATTTCCATTCTTCCAAGTCGACTTTCCCCTCTTTTGTTTAGCTTCTCACCCCCCCCCCACCCCAATCTTGGTTCAATGCTGTGATACTAGTAAACATCCCCTAGTTAATTTAAGCAACATAATAGTTCATTCTGTAAACTCCCAATCATTTCCATTCCCTCCGAGCAGTTTGAAAATTTTTATATTGAAAGAAAGTAGTGTGTAACACTCCCCCACGTGTTCCCTCGCCTCAGTACTTATGCTAGGATGTAATCTCTGCAGACAAACACCGTGCCTGATTATGGGAGAAATTGGGAACCCCCTGGAATAAGTCTTGCATTAAAATAACCCGTTCACGTAAAATTCTTAACTCCGTGTCTGGTTGCCCTTCCACGTGTTTCCGGCGGATTGACAATCAACCACCTTATAGTTCCTGGGCCTCTGTAAATTAATGTAAATATAGTGCATTTAAACTAAAGTCCAGCTTTTGTGTAAATTCTTCCGATATTAGTAATATTGGCCTTCTCCTCTATTCAAGGCCAATTTTTTTTAGTGTTAGATTACATTTCCCAGGAGTGAACGAGCAGTTCAGAACAAAATGGTGACCTTATGCTAGAATCGGGAGAAACATAATTTTCATTTCCAGTCGTATAGCGATCAGTAAAACTGGTATCACGAAAGAAACGAATCTGAATTCTTTAATATTTGTATGAGCAAGCGAAGACAAGGTTTCCCAATTCTCCACAACAGGAAAAAGGTAAACTTTATTTTCTAGTTATTTGTGTAGAACTAGGTATTCTAGTTATGGGTATAAAATCTGATTGCCATTTTAGCGATAGGAAAATAGACCACGTATATGCCTAGAGAGAGATAAATTTTAACCTTAGCTTCATTTTTATGTGCCATTGCATAAAGCATAGAGGTATTTAGGGAGTAAAATTCAAAACGAAAAAAGTGCCATACTTCGTGAATTGCAAGTTTAAGTCGACGATTCTCTCATTGTAAAGATATTTCATTGTTTTTTTTTTTTTCCTTTTTAATGTGAATCAACGCGCTGTTCATTGTCTGATCTCTCTCTCTCTCTCTCTCTCTCTCTCTCTGTCTCTCTCTGCTTGCGCGCTCGCGGTCGCTTGCAGGTCTAAACAGGATAGAATTTAAATTTCTGGCCACGTGTCTACTTGAACCCTATTCATTGCCCTATTTATTAACAAAAGAATAGATGAGTCAATAAGAAAAAAAAGAAAAAAAGAAAACAAAGTGTTAGTGTAAATTCCTAACATTAGGATAAGGAAAATCTAGGTAAATGCGTTTTTATTTTCCATGTAGAGAGGAATAAGGGCAAATACTTATTGCTTTACAAACAAGGGCACATGTTAGCCTAACTTTCTCTACTGCGACCTTGAAATTCTTGTGACTCATCCCTTCTGTCCAGCCAACCTGTCCACAGGCCTAATTTTCTGGGGATTTAAATTGGAGGAATTGGTTTTAGGTTCGCGAGAGATAGCTAGAGTGAAAGGCGGGTATATGTTAGGGGGTTGTGCGGAGGCGGCAGATTATGCAGCGGTGAGAGATTGTCATTCTGGTTCTCCCTCTTCCCTTTAATGTATACGAGCTAGCGTTTAAAATATGAATACTGAGCATAGTTAGGTTTAAAGGGTAAGATAGACATGGGATTTGTGTTGGTAAAAACGGAAAAATAATTTTTAGCCCCTTTTCATCTTCGTCCTTGAGACGGTATAAACAAAAGGAGACCCATATACATTTTATATTACCAATTGCATTGGCCACGTTTTTTCACGTTGTGTTTCCGTGAAATTCATGACCAGATTCTTTCTTTTTATTCACAAACCATTGGCTACTTCATGACCTTTTCACGTTGAATGTGTTCCATGAAATTCATGACCAGATTCTTTCTTTCTATTTACAAAACCGTATTCACGTTGAGTCTTCCGAGTTTACGAAATTCATTTGCTACTTCACAACCTTTTCACGTTGAGTGTTGCGTGAAATTCGTGACCAGATTCTTTCTTTTTTATTTACAAAGCCGTATTCGCGTTGAGTGTCCGCATTTATGAAATTCATTTGCTACTTCACGACCTTTTCACGTTGAGTGTTCCGTGAAATTCATGACCAGATTCTTTCTCTTTTATTCATAAACCCATACTTGCGTTGAGATTTCTGCGTTTACGAAATTCGTTGCCAAATCCATTATCGTCGTCGAGTTTTCCGCCAAACTGTAAATTACAGAGATTTTATGGCATGAGTTTTCCGCCACGCTATGTGCCAGTAGTAACTGTATGTGCAGGGATTTTACAGTCATCTTGCCAAGTATTGGCATTGAGTATTCCGCATATCCCTGGCGACATTTGCAATTTTGCAACTGCCCTCCATCCTATTATTCTCAGGTTAGACTACTAGCGTTTTACTCTGAGGAGATGGCCTAGTAACGCAGCACTGGAGGAGGCTAAGGCCTTTAAAGAAGCCGAAAGAGCCAAGGGGCTGGAGGGCGCAAAACCGATCAATTGGGTGTTGATAAGCTGAAGGAAGCAGCCCAAGAGAGAGCAGTCGAAAAGGAGAAGGAGAGGGAAGCACGTGAGAAAAGAGAAGCAGCTGAGAGGGAAGCACAAGAGAGAAGAGAAGCAGCTGAAAGAGCATTCCCAGCAGCTGAGAGGGAAGCACGAGAGAAAAGAGAAGCAGCTGAGAGAGCATTCCAAGCAGCTGAAAGGGAGAAAGAAAGAGCATACCAACTGGCTATGGCAGTCCAGAGTGCCACTCTGGCACCCCCAAGTGCCCCACTCCCTGCGCTCCCTCCTTCACACTCTCACCTCCACAGCATGGGTGCCCTCATTAAGACTTGGGATGATAATGAACCCAACACCTGGCTCGATCATGTCAAGCAGGTGTTCAAGAACTTCAATCCTACCCCTCAGGAAGTGGCCCTCCTCCTTGGCAAGCACCTAGCTGGCAAAGGGCGGACTGCATTCGAGGCCCTTCTCCTGAATGAGCAACAAGACCTCGCCCTCATCCAAGAGGCAATCCTTGGGGCTTATGAGTTAACCCCAGACCGGTGGAGGCAGAAATGGAGGACTATGCCCAAGGAGGCTAACCAAACCTGGACAGAATGGGCAGCCAAGAAGACACCAGCACTCCATAGGTGGGCAAAAGCCTCCAACGCAACATCTGTTGAAGAGGTCTTAGAACTCTTCCAATTAGAGGACTTCCTGTCCTACGCTCCCCCTGAGCTTGCCAAGCACTTGGTGGACAAGATCCCTAAAACTATTCGGGAGTGCTGTAAAAGGGCAGACGTCTATGACACCCACCATCCGCAGCACAGTTCTTTAAAGAAATAAATACACCCTGCTATCCCTCTCACTCCTGCTGCCACCTCCAATCCTACCCAGCGTCCCAATGCTCTGCCACAGAAACCTGTGTGTGGGCGTTGCAATAAGCCAGGTCACACCACGGAGCTGTGCCTCTCAAAGGTAGATCTTCCTCAGCGAGCTGCCACTACTCCTCAGAATGGACTACTCCTTCATCCGAATAATAAGAACAATGTTCGTTGGAACAGAAACAACAGGCCCAGGCCTAATTTGAGCTAGAGTTTCTGTGACTCATGCAAAGTGCATGGGCACACTGCTGCCTGGGCAGGATGCTCCAAGAAACCTCATGTTTCTGCCATTGCTATGGCCGTGACAAATCCTTCAGCTCTAGGCCATCCTGCTCAGGGCCCCATATTTGTCGCACCTCCCAGAGGTCGCTATCCTGCCCACCAGGTCCGAGCTTTCGACGACACTGGTGCGCAGGTACCCAGCATTCAAGAGGATAAAATTCCTTATGGAGCTCAGGTTGATAGGCACCAATTCATCACAATGGAGAGCCTCAACCACGTCAAGATGTTCTTACCTACTGTCCGGTTGAGAGTCACACGGCCTCACCATTCTAAGATATGTATCATGGCAGTAGGAACCTATATACCAGGAGGTTATGATGTCCTGCTAGGACAAGATTTTAAGTCTCCTCCTACCTTTGTACCTCATCAGGGCCCTTGCCCTCACATAGCTCCAGACCTGTTCCATGGGCCTCCAAGAACTACCTCTGCCCAGCCAGTGCCACTTGAAGGTGCCAGGCAGTGCCGGTCTCCATCCCTCATCGATCTTGAGCCATGTTCGAGTCCTTCCACTAAGCCAGGAACGGCTTCAGTGCCAGTGCCAAGGCAAGACTCGAGTCTCCCTCCTGGAGATATAAGTCCCGGTCGCTTTCCCTCCACTGGCCTGCCCCCATTACCCATGCCAAAAGTCGAGGAAGAGCCAATTCCAATAGGAATCCTCCAGGACACCCATAACCATAGTGGGCACTCCACCAATGGTGCGGCCTCGCAGACCGCCCCAGAGTCGGCCCTCCTAACGGGTAAGCTCATCCCGAATACCATTACCTCATCCAATCCCCCTCCATCAGCAGCTTACCGGTCCCGGAGTAATGACTCTGCCAGATCCTATTTGGCCGAAGAACTCAGGGAACCGAGCCACGCAGCATTAGGCACGGGGACGAGTGCCAAGACCCCAGTTGTCACAGCAGCTGGAGCCGATGTCCCTGTGGAATCTTCAAAGGGCTTGAATCATTCAAGGCCCCCAATGGCATCGTCAAATCGACCTTGGAGAGTCTAAAGGAAGAAGGGAAAAGGGCGTCAAGGTTTTCTGAAGCCTTACTAGAGCCAATAATCTCTCTGCACTAGTGCCAGGAACAGTGCCACCCTCTTATAGAGAGTTCTGACCCTCTCCATCCAGAGGAGAGTGCCAGATTCTGCTACTTCTACTTCCTTCTGACCCTTTTGTACTGCCTATACCTTCCCTTCCATAGTTTCCTTTCCTCTTCTTTATTGCCTTTAGGCACTTATTGTATATTGTATGCTCTGCTTAGGCAGAGCCACACCTGCCAGCTATTCTGGCCTTATAAATTAGTACTTCATTATGAACTACTGTCATAAAAGTGCCACAATTGACACAGTGCCCTACTTAGGTACTTAGCATTTTTGACTAAGGAAACTTTTAGCCAGCAAAAATTGCCATAGCTTTATAAATATTTTCAAAGCCTGGCTTGTTTATACATTGTTTTGATTTAATTGCCGATGTAGTGTTACTTCCTAGTCTTCATATTTTGTGAAATTGTCATTGTCTCAGGTGAGATTTACATTTTGTGTAATCTTATTTAATCTTTACGGAGAATTACTTCATTAATTCCATACTTGTTAGTTTGCACTAATGTTTACTATGATGTAATTAATACTGTTAGGTGTCTTCTTGTTACGAGACAAAGACATTTAACAAAATCATAGGGCTATCACCTGAATGCGTCATATCGGCCCATCAGGGTAAACTAATAGTATGTGTTGCCTTAAACCACTAAGCTAGCAATATTATATATGATGTAATTTACCCTGTAGGTTAAGTTTTATCTAATCATTATTTGCTATTCCTTGTCATTCTCAGTGTGACATTATATTTTAAGAGTATTTTTTATTGGAATATAGCAAGTTGTTAGTCATTAGTCACGTAATACTTTATTTTCTAATTAATGATCAATCCTCTGCA
>NC_061088.1:60090768-60098268 GCF_015104395.2 Macrobrachium nipponense
GTCAAGGCTTAAAAGTTTTGTTGTGAAGTGGTATATGTGCTTCTCTGAATTTGTGACAAAAATCTTCCGAATGTTTAATGTGACTGGGAGAGAAAGTGCCTAAAAAAGGGGAAAGGAGCCCAGCTAACCATTTAGAAATTTTGTAATTGAAAGCTCCGGCACATGAAACGATGGGTCTGAATGGAAGGTTTTTTCTTTGTGATTTTTGGGAAGGCCATAAAAGTTAGGTAGTTTAGGATTAATTACTTTAAATTTTTCTAAAAGTTCAATGCTCTTTTTGTCTTGGCCAATTAATCTTACTTTCCGAAAAAATTCTGTGGGGACGTCTTGGAGGGGATTCTTTATCAGTTTGTTGTAAGTGCTTGTGTCTAAGGAGTTGGTTGATTTTGTCGAGGTAGAAGTCTTTGTTCATGATTACGATTTTGCCGTCTTTGTCGGATCTACTCATTACAACGTCTAACTTTTTTCAGTGAGCGGATGGCTATTATAAATCTACGGGGGACAGGATATTTCTTATTAAGATCAGTTAAAGCATTTAGTAACACTCCTTTTAAACATAACTCTTCACAGCTGCAGTTTTTGTCCGATATGAATTTATCAAAAGCCACTATGAAGTCCAGGTTGTTTTTCCGGTCTGGCATAAGGGCAAAGAATAAACCTAGATTTAAAACTAAATGTTGGTTTACAGTAAGGGGGTTGTTGGATAAATTTAAAACTTTGTCTTGTTGCTCAAGATTATTCCATGCGCTATTGCTTTCTAGCTGTTTACTAACATATGTATCAATGAAATCATTATTAAAACCGTTTTTTTTAAAGCATTTCTTTTATAAACTGAATTTCTGAATGAAGACTAAAATAACTTGAACAAATGTTAAAGGCACGGGTCACGAGTGTACAAACTAAATTGCGTTTATAAACTAAAGCGATGAATGAAGAAAATTTAGTTGTGCGTCCTGTAAATGTTAGTTTCCTGTAAACTGATGTTGAAAAAGTGTTATAGCTGTATTTACTTACGAGCGCGTCAAGGAAAGCTAAAGTATTATTGTTCTCTACTTCTGAAGTAAATTCAATGTTTTGGTGTTTTGAGTTAAAATAATCAAGAAACAGGGGTACATGTTCTTCAGATCTAAACATTAAAAATGTATCATCTACATAACGTCGGTAGAACGGTGGTTTAAAAGAACTGTTGTGTTTTTAAAATTTTAGTGTGTATGTTTGTATGCCTTCATGATGCAGGTATTTACCATTTTTAATATTGCTTCCTTTCCTTTTTTATGCTTGTACATTACCCTTTTTATATATATATACAATGTAACCTTTGTGTAACATTACTTCATTTTAGTGATCGATTGTAATTTAGTGATTTTTAATTTTTTTTCTTTCTGTATTTTTGTATAGACCTGATGATGGAGACAGTTACTCCGAAACCGGTAGTCATAACAAAATAAAGGATGTTTTATGTACAAGTGCTGGTTTTTCTCTTTCTATCAAGACTCCGTTTTCCAAGGGATATATCAGTTGCAGATATATATATATATATATATATATATATATATATATATATATATATATATATATATATATATATATATATATATATATCACATTACCGTGATTCATATACGTACATCGTGCTACAAATGTCCTTTAATATCTAATTCGCTCTACCTCGGAATTAATATATTTTCATATAGGTTTAACCGAAGGGGAATTTTTTTGTTGATAAGAGATTTGCCGACTCCCGGCCGCGAACCATCGAAACCAAAGAAATCCAGGACGACAGTGAAGCTTAAACCCACACCGCCACCTCAAGAGGCTATAAGTTTATGCCGCCTCACACCTAAATATACCTGTCGCTCTCAGGTGTTCATTGTTATTGGAGTTGGCATCAACCCACCTAGACTTCGGTAACGTTGTAGTGCTTTTGTCCGCACATAGCCATTATATGAGTCATATCACATTACCGTGATTCATATACACACATCGAGCTAGAAATGTCCTTTAATATCTAATTCGCTCTACCTCGGAATTAATATATTTTCATATAACTTTAACCGAAGGGGAATTATTTTAGTCGATAAAAGATTTGTCGGCTACCGGGCTTGAACCATCGCAACTAACAAATCCAGGATGACAGTGAAGCTTTAACCCACTCCGCCACCACAAGAGGCTATAATTTTATGCCATATCTCAACTACACATGCCTGTCGCTCTCAGGTGTTCATTGTTATTCAACTTGGCATCAACCCACCGCAACCTCTGTAACGTTGGAAGGTTTTTAGATATTCCTAGAATTTTAAAGCTTTCTAAAATAAATGTTGTTTTCAGTAATATTCATATCAAGAGTTTAGTAATAAAATATTCTCCTAAAGATCTTTCAAGCTGCATATATGAAATTCCTTGCAAAAAGTGTGATAAAGTCTATTAGGGACAAACCGGGAAATCTCTTACACAACGTCTCAAACAGCACCAATATTCTGTGAGAACTGGGCAAATATCGAATGCATTATTCGTACATATGAGAGATTTAGATCATCCTATTATCTGGAGTCAAGCAGGAACCTTAATCCCATGTAATGACACAGTTAAAAGGAATATCATTGAATCTTGTTTCATCAAGTCATATAATGAAAATGTTCTAAATTTAAGTCTTGGTTTATTTAAACTTGATGCCTTCATAATGAAAAAAGATGTATATAATTATAAGCAACCAAATTAATTTATTCATTTTCACATGTTTTGGACTGTACGGATACTTTGTAGTTTCAGTGGTTAAATCTATGTTTAGGTTTGTGACTGTGTGATATCCGATAATCCTGAATTACATCTTTACATTTTACCCTTTTGACAATTAAACATCTGCTATTCTTGATCTTGTTGTGTACCTGAGAACCTTCTCTTCAATTGTATTTCATTCGTTCCTTGACAATGTCTTAGTAAAGACGAAAGCGCTTGGATTTCTGACTATCATTTTCCATATACTATATATATATATATATATATATATAATATATATATATATATATATATATAGGTGTGTGTATGTATGTATATGTATATATATACATATATAGGTCCTCACCAACGACTTCCAAATGAAAGTCATTGGTATATCCTCACCTACGACTTCCAACTGAATGTCATTGGTAGATCCTCACCTACAACTTCCAACTGAAAGTCATTGGTAAGCACTCACCAACGACCCCCAACCAGAAGTCATTGGCAGGTACTCACCAACAACACCCAATTGGAAGTCATTGGTAGGCACTCACCAACGACTCCCAACCTGAAGTCATCGGAAGGCACTCACCAACGACCCCCCAACTGGAAGTCACTGGTTGGCACTCACCAATGGCTCCCAACCGGACGTCATTGGTAGTCACTCACCAACGGCCCCCAACAGGAATTCAGTAATAAGAACTAACCAATGACTCCCAATTGGAAGTCATTGGTAGGCTCTCACCAACGACTCGCAATTCGATGTCATTGGTTGGCACTCACCAACAAATCCCAACCGGAAGTCATTGGTAGGCACTTACCAATGACTCCCAAACAAAAATCATTTTTTGGCACTCGCCAACAACTTGCAACCGGAAGTCATTGGTAGGCATTTATCAACGACTCCCAACTGGAAGTCATTGGTAGGCACTCACCAACGACCTCCAACCAGAAGTCATTGGTAGGCACTTACCAACGACTCTCAATTGGAAGTCGTTGGTAGGCACTCACCAACGATTCCCAACCAGAAATCATTGGTAGGCACTCACCAACGACCCCCAACTGGAAGTCATTGGTAGGCACTCATCAAAAACTCCCAATTGCAAGTCATTGGTAAGCACTAACCAATGACTCACATTTGCAAGTCATTGGTAGGCACTCACCAACAACACCCAACCAGAAGTCATTGGTAGGCACTCACGAATGACTCCCATATGGAAGTCATTGGTAGGCTCTTACCAACGGCTCCTAACCGAAAGTAATTTTTAGGCACTCACCAACGACTTGCAACTGGAATCATTGGTAGGCACTTAACAACGACTCCAAATTGAAAGTCAATGGTAGGCACTCACCACCGACAACCAACCAGAAGTCTTAAGTAGGTACTCACAAACGACCCCCAACTGGTAGTCATTGGTAGGCACTCACCAATGACCCCCAATTGGAAGTCATTGGAAGGCACTCACAAACAACTCCCAAGTGGAAGTCATTTGTAGGCACCTATCAACGACTCCCAACTGGAAGTCATTGGTAGACAATCACCAACGACCCCCAATCGGAAGTTATTGGCAGGTGCTCACCAATCACTCCCAACTGGAAGTCATTGGTAGGCACTCACCAATGACACCCAACCAGAAGTTATTGGTAGGCACTCACCAACGACTCCCAACCGGAAGTCATTGGTAGGCACTCACCAAACACTCCCAACTGGAAGTCATTGGTAGGCACTCACCAATGACTCACAATTGCAAGTCATTGGTAGGCACACACCACCAACTCCCAACTGGAAGTCATTGGAAGGCACTCACCAACAACTCCCAACCGGAAGTCATTGGTAGGCACTCACCACCAACTCCCAACTGGAAGTCATTGGTAGGCACTCACCAACGACTCCCAAGTGGATGTCATTGGTAGGCAAACACTAACGACTCCCAACTGGAAGTCTTAGGTAGGCACTCACCAATGACTACCAACCGGAAGTCACTGGTAGGCACTCACCAGTGACTCCCAATTGGAAGTCATTGGTAGGGACTCACCAACGACTCCCGACCAGAAGTCATTGGTAGGCACTCACCAAAGACTCCCAACTGGAATTCATTGGTTAGAACTCACCAACGACTCTCAACCGAAAGTCATTGGTTAGAACTCACCAACGACTCCCAACTGGAAGTCATTGGTTAGAACTCACCAACGACTCCCGACCGGAAATCATTGGTAGGCACTCACCAATGACTCTCAACCGGAAGTCATTGGTAGGCACTCACCAACGACTCCCAACTGGAAATCATTGGTAGGCACTCACCAACGACTCCCAATCAGAAGTCACTGATAGGCACTCACCAAAGACTCCCAATTAGAAGTCATTGGTAGGCACTCACCAATGACTCCCTACCGGAAGTCATTGGTAGTCACTCACCAACGACTCCCAATTGGAAGTCATTGGTAGGCACTCACCGATGACTCCCAACCAGAAGTCATTGGTGGGCACTCACAAACGACTCCCAACCGGAAGTCATTGGTAGGCACTCACCAACGACTCCCAACCGGAAATCATTGGTAGGAACTCACCAACGACTCCTAATTGGAAGTTATTGGTAGGCACTCACCAATGACTCCCAACCGGAAGTCATTGGTAGGCACTCACAAACGACTCCCAACCGGAAATCATTGGTAGGAACTCACCAACGACTCCTAATTGGAAGTTATTGGTAGGCACTCACCAATGACTCCCAACTGGAAGTCATTGGTTAGAACTCACCAACGACTCCCGACCGGAAATCATTGGTAGGCACTCAACCAATATGAACTCTCAACCGGAAGTCATTGGTAGGCACTCACCAACGACTCCCAACTGGAAATCATTGGTAGGCACTCACCAACGACTCCCAATCAGAAGTCACTGATAGGCACTCACCAAAAGACTCCCAATTTTATTAGAAGTCATTGGTAGGCACTCACCAATGACTCCCTACCGGAAGTCATTGGTAGTCACTCACCAACGACTCCCAATTGGAAGTCATTGGTAGGCACTCACCGATGACTCCCAACCAGAAGTCATTGGTGGGCACTCACAAATAAAAAAACGACTCCCAACCGGCCCAAGGTCCATTGGTAGGCACTCACCAACGACTCCCAACCGGAAATCATTGGTAGGGGGAAACTCACCAACGACTCCTAATTGGAAGTTATTGGGTAGGCGGACTCACCAAATGACTCCCAAAACCCCCCCGGAAGTCATTGGTAGGCACTCACAAACGACTCCCCCAACCGGAAATCATTGGTAGGAACTCACCAACGACTCCTAATTGGAAGTTATTGGTAGGCACTCACCAATGACTCCCAACCGAAAGTCATTACTGGGCACTCACCAATGACTCCCAACCAGAAGTCATTGGTAGGCACTCACCAACGACTCCCAACCAGAAGTCATTGGTAGGCACTCACCAATGACTCCCAACCGGAAGTCACTGGTAGGCACTCACCAACGACTCCCAACCAGAAGTCATTGGTAGGCACTCACCAATGACTCCCAACCGGAAGTCATTGGTAGGCACTCACCAACGACTCTCAACCAGACGTCATTGGTAGGCACTCACCAACGACTCCCAACCTGAAATCATTGGTAGGCACTCACCAACGACTCACAAGTGGATGTCATTGGTAGGCACTTGCCAACGATTCCCAACTGGACGTCATTGGTTGGCACCTATCAACGACTCTCTATTGGAAGACATTGGTAGGCACTCACCAACGACTCCTAACTGAAAGTCATTGGTAGGCACTCATCAACGACCCCCAATTGGAAGTCATTGGTAGGCAATCACCAACGACCCCCAATCGGAAGTAATTGGTAGGCGCTCACCAACGACTCCCAACCGGAAGTCATTGGTAGGCACTCACCAAACACTCCTAACCAGAAGTCATTGGTAGGCACTCACCAATGACTCCCAATCAGTAGTCTTTGGTAGGCACTCACCTTCGACCCCCAACCGAAAGTCATTGGTAGGCACTCACCAACGACCCCCAACCACAAGTCATTGGTAGGCACTCACCAACGACTCCCGATTGGAAGTCATTGGTAGGCACTTACCAATAACTCCCAACTGGAATTCCCAACTGGAAGTCATTGGTAGACACTCACCAACGACTCCCAACCGGAAGTTATTGGTAGGCACTCATCAACGACTTCCAACCAGAAGTCATTGGTAGGCACTCACCAACGACTCCCAACCGGAAGTCATTGGTAGGCACTCACCAACGACCCCCAACAGTAACTTATCGGATCTACAGGATCCAAAAAATACTTTACTATTATAGATCTACTTCAGGGAATATTAAAAATTTCCTTAGATGACGAAAGTAAACCACTGACTGCTTATTCCACTATCAATGGTAGATATCAAGACTTGAGAATGGCCTTTTGTCTTTAAGCCCAGTAACATTTGTGAGACTCATGGACAGAGTAAATATTTGATGGACTGTTAAAGAAGGGTGGACACTGTTACACTGACGATCTAATAATAGCCAATACACAGGAACATTTAAGACTTGTCAGAAAATTCAATTGGGACCTGAGGAAAGCAAATTTTCAGTTAAAGTTAAAGTGCACTTCTCTTACGACCAAGATGGAATTTCTTGGTTACCCTTTAAATGAATGAAGTGTGAAATAAATGGCTAATAAGTAAAGGCAATTAAGGAGTAACATAGATCTCAGTGTAGGAAGAATTTGAAGTAACTTACACGATTGGTAGAATTCTACAGCTAGTTTGTCAAGAATTTTGT
>NC_061088.1:60100768-60113268 GCF_015104395.2 Macrobrachium nipponense
TAGTAATTAGAACTCATTTTAAAGATGAAAATAGATCTTGCATTATAATATGTAGGAAGGAGAGTGAGTCGTTTCGTGCAAAAGGGGGCTGTGAGTACTGTATACTATGTCTTCAAAGCTTCTTAATATTTCAGGAAAGAAAAGATGAAAATTTAAGTAAGAGAAAGGAAAGGAGATGTAGGAATGATTATATGAGATAAAAAGGGTAGCAAATGTATTGTATGAGGAAGAAGCAGGTTTAATTAGGATGTAGCAAAGATTATACAATTAGTTCGATAATTCTCAAGTGTATTAGACTGTATAAAAGATATTTCTTTTCCTAAGTGCTGGTGTTATTTATCCTTCCGATTTTGGTAACATTCATGTACATAATATTTGTTTCAGGTTCTTCCAATTTCTTTATTCCCTTTTTCGCTTATCAATACTTTTACTGTTGCTATTTTGCTATTCCTACACCTTTCTTTGTTCTCAATGTCATGTGTCCCTGTACTCGTGAACTAAATTTGAGATAAACAGCAGAATAAGGCCTTTGATAAATCTCTCGCGTATCTCTGTAGTGCATTCAGCTGCTCTTATAGTTCCTTCCCCGTCCTGGTTCTTGTGTTTTGGGGGAGTACAAACGAGGGTCAGAGGGTCTCTGAAGGCTGCATTTAACTTCACGGTCAATGGATCCTCTCCTTGTGCTTTCCAAAATCAGGAACTGGCGTTTGAGTAAGGAACAAACCAATAGCGATGGAGATCGTCGGAGATAACCTACTTGTGACATTTTCAGAATATTATATATATATATATATAATATACACATATACATATATATACGTATATCCTTTTCGTACCCAGTCGTAAGTAAAGTGTCCAGAATACTGGACACTTAATAAACAATCCTCTCAGCTGAAAAATTCAGTAGTTATGGCATATAAATATCCCATCTTCTATGAAAGATGATGCACTCCACACCATAGAAGTTTTAGACATTCACCTCTGAAAACATGGCGTCAGTAAGTTCCGAGTGACCAGAAGTTCCGTTTCTTGGAAACATCTAAAGTTAAGGGTAAATTTCATGATCTATCACGTCGTATATATTACAACAGCTGCTTAAAATTCTCAGTGAAGATCCTTCACACATTAGTGATTATGACCAGGCCCACAATGTATTTTTAACAGGTGTTATAAGGAGACAGCTCTCGTTGTAGTTTGAGTGTCAAGACAGTGGGCTTCTATTAATTGGAAATTTATTTATATTTAAATATATTGTAAACTGCTTCATCATACAAGCTTTATTTTAAACTTAAAACCTAATAGATACCTTTAGAAATTCTTTTTCTATATATTTGTAGTGATGAAATGATCATACTATCACATTTAATCTGTGAATTGTAATTTGAAAAAATGCCTTGCTGGGAAGTGTGCAAAATTTTGGACAATGGGCCTCAGTAATACTGAGATTTTCCCTCTATAAGTTAATGCTGGAAATTCATTGCAATCAACATTTTGCTATTTTTGCTTAACTTTAGATGGTTTTAATAAATCACTTGGAAGTTTTATAAATAATTACATTAACAACATCTACGTAACAAGAGTGGACGCGTTAAATTGCTCTGTTACAAATCTAAGAATTTCATTTATGACTAGGTTTTATTTTAACTAACTATAAGTGTAAGCCTTCATAGCTGTTGAGTTCCTGAAGCCTTAATAAAAAGACGTTGTTTGACATGAGAGAGAGAGAGAGAGAGAGAGAGAGAGAGAGAGAGAGAGCGAGATCTGTAATAAATGATTCTGATGGTGAATAAGAGAAAGGTAAATTTGGACTTTAACAAAGAAGCTATTTAAATTCTTCCCCCATTCTCTCTCTCTCTCTCTCTCTCTCTCTCTCTCTCTCTCTCTCTCTCTCTCTCTCTCTCTCTCTCAGCAGTTGAGTTATTGAAGTCTTAACGTAGAGTCATTATTTGACATTTAACAGAGAGAAAGGTAGGGGTGAGGGAGAATTTAAATATCTTTAATTTACTGATTCACTACCAGAATCATTTATTACATATCTTTCTGTTAAGGTATCCGGCGAATTCGTCTACAACAATTCGTCTACAACAGTTCATCTACAACAATTCATCTACATATACAATTCATCTACGGCAAAATACTGATATAGATATGCAGTTGAGGAGGGCCTAAATAACAACAGCAAGTATTCATAGAGTCACCGTTTCAAAAGAATTCCCTGTTAAGTAACCTACTATAAATTTGGATAATTTGCTGATTTCAGTAATGATGAATTTGGGAAATTGGTCTGTTACCATATTCTTTGAATCACCGTTTTAAAAAACTTCCCTTTTTAATACTATTTATTCGGATAGTTTGCTGCTTTCAGTAATGGTGTATTTGGAAAATGGTCTGTTACCATATTATTCTTTGAATCACCTTTTTAAATACCTTCCCTTTTAGATACTGTTTTAAGCGTAAATATGCCTTTTGTAGTATTAGTATTCGGTAGCTTTTGGTATATATTTAAATATATAATACCATAAATACAGGAGGGTCTTTATTATATAGGATAAAGTTGGATAAAAATTATAATGTTTTTACCTATTTTGGATATATTTGGATCAAAATTACAATACTTTTACTTAGTTTGGATATATTTGGATAAAAGTTACAATATTCTTACTGTATGCATAGATGCAAAACATAAAGAAAAGTTATGGATATCTTTAGATAAAAATTGTAATATAAAATTACAATACAAACTATTAAAAAGAACTGGTATTTGAGTACAAAATAAAAAACCTTAAGAACATTAAAAAACAAAGGTTATATGTGCTATTCCACAAATACATAATAAATTTATCTAAAAAACACAATATTATTACGTTTGCTAAAAAAGGACTACATATAAAAAATCTCTAAAAAACACTCCATCTTATTACTTTGCTAAAAAGACTAACTATATAAAAAAATCATCTAAAATTGAAGACAAAAATTGAAAACCATTATAAAAAAAGATTTAAAAAGAAAGGTTATGTGCGATTCCATGAATATAATCACATATATCTGTATTACTGAAATTTTCCACTAATCTTTTTATCCGTTGAGCAGTATCATGATAGCGTTTTCTTGTAGTATCAGGCTCCCTCCCAGAGAGATATTGTTCTATTCGAGCTCCATTAAAATTTTGCTCCTTCTTCAGACAATCAACAAATTTCCATATATTTGGATGGTGAGCTGCAACTTGAACCTGGAAAGCTCTGTGCCATCCCTCCACGGCATTAGTAGTTTTTGGTAAATTGTGCAAAGCCTCATCATATACATTCCGTACTTCATGTGCAAAGATAGGAGGCCTTCGCACATTTCTCCGGCCAGGGCGCCCAATCCAAGTGTCCTCAAAGTAATCTATTACCTCCTGCACGTCATCAGGGAAAATATTATTTGCGCATAATATCTCGAATGTCTCGATAACTTTTTCGACTGGTACAGATGCAATGGCAGGTAGCATCCCAAGTCTCAAAGCAAAGTCTGAATTAGTTTCGTATAATCTCTGGAGACCATTTCTCTGCACTGAACGAAATACACTTTGACAAAAGTGAAAAAAGCACCCCTTGACTTTTATATTAGGGAATTCTTTAAGGAATGCATTCTGCAGTCTTTTCGAAATTTACTCTTACAGTTGAAGGTGTACAAGATGGTAAAAAAAAAAATTTATTTTCTGTAAAAGCTGGCTCTCAGCATCTCTCATTTTTGGAGATATATTTTTTTATATAGATGAATTATTGTAGACGAATTATTGTAGACGAATTAAACAATATCTTTACATTAAGGCTTTAGTTACTCAACAGCTCTGAGAGAGAGAGAGAAAGAGAGATTGAGGAGAATTTAAAGAGCTCCTTTGTTAGAGTCCAAATTTACCTTTAATTCTCTGATTCACCATCAGAATCACTGTTACATTTCTCTCTCTCTCTCTCTCTCTCTCTCTCTGTTAAATACCAAATAATGTCTTTAAATTAAAGCTTCAATACCTCAAAAGCTGAGAGAGAGAGAGAGAGAGAGAGAGAGAGAGAGAGAGAGAGAGAGAGAGAATTGGCTCCTTTGTTAAAGTCCAAATTTATCTTTAATTCTCTCATTCACCATCAGAATCCCTTGCTACAGATCTCTCTCTCTCTCTCTCTCTCTCTCTCTCTCTCTCTCTCTCGCTCTCTCTAACACACACACACACACAGTTGCTGAGCTATTGAAATCTTAAAGCAAAGAAACTATTTGGCACTTGACTGAAAGAGAGAGAGAGAGAGAGAGAGAGAGAGAGAGAGAGAGAGAGAGAGAGAGAGAGAGAGAGAGATTTTGATGGTGAATCCAAAAATTAAAGGTAAATTTGGACTTTAACAAATGAGCTATTTAAATTCTCCCACGCCCCAACTGGAAAATTCCAAATAATGTATTTACATTAAGGCTATCGAGGCTTACACTTACAATTAATCAAAACAAAATTATTAGGTCTCTAATAGAGCATTTTAGTATTTGCACTCTTGTTATGCAGCTGTATTTTTCATGTGAGTAATTTCAGTGAAAAAAAAAATTAGCATTCCAAGTTTTATTTACCCATGAGCTTTTTAGAGGAAAAACTACAGTTTGCTTTCTGAGTCGAAATTGAATTATTTGTAGTGATTTATTCCACAATCGTAAATACAGTTCACTCATAGCTAAACAAGTTTACAGCAGATAAACAGCAACATTTCAGTATATGAGAATTTTTTTACCGTAAAATTTCAAGGGTTTGAGACGCCATTTTTTGTTGGTGAAATCTTTTATGATCATGATATGAGTGATTTCCCGGTTTCATTATCATTCAGATGACTAAACTATGCCATGTATATTTCGATAATCTTGCTGTAAGCTGTGCATTGAAACCCAATGTCAAGAATTCTGGACACGACAATTATCAGAAATGGTAATATTTAAAGTTCCTTAATAATGTTCAGTGTCGCACCGCACTTCCCCTTTCGAGGCATCTGAAATAAATGTCACTTCAAAGTTTTTCAACGTCTTTTTCTCTTCCACTATACCTTGGTTGATGGACCTTCTAGCGCCTCCCAGTTTTTTTTTTTTTTTTTTTTTTTTTTGTGGTCACCACTAAAAGTTCTTGTCTAATGAACCCATAAGCTCCCATACTAGGGATTACATCTCATTTATTTGCTCTAACGGACATATGCACTTATTCGTACTACTGGACCTACAGATGCACGCACGCAAGTCTATTCTCGGTTCCGATGTACGTGCGTTTCCTATTAGTGCACACACTGGTGAACTCACGTAACCCCATTCTTCTGATGTCACAATCACCTGATCTTTTCGCTATCCAGGCCATTTGCGCCCCCGCCATCTCCCTGGTGTGATCGGATGTGTTAGGACTCTTTGTCTCGTATGAGCATCCAATGGAATTCACTGTTTGTCTTATCCAAAACTCCAAAGCACTCGAGGCTGTACTATTTTCGCATCCAACTGCCTGTCACCTCATTTTAATTTTAATATATATCCACTTATACATATGTCCAGTGCCTTTTATAGTGCTCGGCTACCACCTGTATGCACCCCTGTCGCATACTAGTTTTGCTACTGGTAATATACTACCTCATAATGTCTTTTACCTTGCCATATAATTCAGGGCCACTTCTCTCCTGGGGTCCTCCTACCCCGTCGGCTGCATCTATAACAACACCATAACAACAATCACGGGAACTGTGTAACGTTCTGCGAAGAAAAATGTATCCTCTCTGTTATCCTCTAGTTGCGGGACCGTAATTGTCTCCAGTGTAGGCGGAACTTTTACCGCCTCGTAGAACCCCTGTAGGTGCATCCTAACACCCTCGTTGATAAACTGTAGATTCGCCGTCTTCCAATGAAGGAACCGTAGCCGCCTCCTTATTGAAACATTCCGCGACTTCCATGCAAGGGCTTCCTGCACCTGCCTCGTAGAAGTATCATAGATCCCTGGTTTGTCCCAGATATTATCCTGAGACGGCTCTTAACGAGCCATCGAAGATTTCCGGTCTTCGGAGTAGTAGCGATGTGTGACCTCGTCGCCCATGGGGAAGACCAAACATCTGGCGCAGTAGATTATTTGTTTTCGTTTGTCATCACTTGGTATGAGCTTGGGAATCTCTAGTCATCGACTCATCGTGTGTCCGGGTTTCGTTGTGAACAGGTTCTAATTGACCCCCTGTCGAGTCTATGTATTACTAGAAATAAATTCCTTCTTTAACACACGAATCCGTCATGAAATAATATCCCCAACCTTATAATCAATTAATCAAGATGGAAATTTCTCACTAAATAAACATGGACTTTATCCACTGACCGCTTTTTTTAAAATTACCGGGAGAACTTTTTTCACTAACTGATCACTCACCATAATCTTATGTGATAAGTACACCAACAAAACACCGTAATGTTTATACATCTAACCTCCATCAAATATAATGTTTGACTCTCATTTCTATGTTATGTATCTCAAGATAAATTCTACCCACTCTCTACAACATGTCATCCAGAAGAAACCTTATGTAAAAACACACCACTTGATCCCAGTTATAGATCTCCCCAATATAATTAATAATTCACCTCTTTCCTAACATTACCCAATGTAGTTTGTATCACACACACAAATTACCGCCACAACAAATCAGTAGCATTTCACGAATGACCCCTTAAAATTCCTCACAATGGAACGTCATCATCAAGAATTCCAGAAGTAAAAACCTCCGAGTATCTAACTCCAAAAGAAAATATCAACAATTGGTCTCATCTGAGACACTACAACATTTTCAGCACCAAACGGCCTGTTTATTCTAAACATCCTCAAACCGCAACATTTCTAGTTAGCCTAATAAATCCCAAAGTCACCATTAACCTCAAATTACCCCAAATCCTCGTTAATCCTCACTGGGGAATCCTCAATAAATCCTCACTGATACCACATAACCACATTAATCGTCACTTATACCACATAACTTCATTAATCCTCACAAATCCTCATTGATACCACATAATCCAATTAATCCTAAAAATGTCCTCAAGAAATCCTCATTGTTACCATACGGGTAACCAAAATTGTCCACTTCCATTATATAACCACCAATATGAAATACACCTCCACAGGCTAAATCCTAAGCCCTTTAAACACCGCCAAGTATACCTCAAAAGAACCCATTTGTGATACTGCCACATATACATAATCCCACAGAAACCACCTCGGCTGGATATAACCTCATAGAACTACAATCCACGAACTATCAACCTTATTACCTCTGGTGAATATAACTTCATGGAATACACCGCCTCACCAGAAAACCATAAAACCATCATGGGCCAGTACCACCCCCAAGAGCCATAATGCCACAAAGAACCACAATCACCACCCCATTGGCACATACAACCACAGATCACCACCAAAAATCATAACCATCAGAAATCACCACCAAAAATCATTATCAAAAATCATCGCCACCAGAAATTGCGACTAAAAATCATCACCAAAAATTCCTTATAATATCTCTCAACTCCACGGTATTTTCCCACACATTTCACCCAAATTATTCCATTTATACAACAATTACCCCGGGTTTTCACGCCAAATCGCTGCAGTTGTGCAATAAGTAAATAGTAAAAGAAGAAAATAAAAGATGTTCATATTTCATCATCCATTTGCAAAATCTGGGACGTCCCCCAAGAGACCGCAGTGGCACGTGCAAATCATCTGTACCCTTTTTGTTGATCTTCTTTCCAAAAATTTCGCCGATCTCTTTGCCCCTTTGAGTAACCTGTCTGGGAAGTTCTCATATTATAACTCCCAGATTTTTGAGGTATGGGTCTTGCATCCCTCCGTTTCTGAGGCGTAAGTGATCTTTACTTTTGCATATTCCGCAATATTTGACTCTACATACTTTCTTTGTGTGCCTAGGTTTTATTTCAATTGAAACAGCTCAACTGCTATTGCCCTTGATCCATAGATTGTGTCTTATATTCCACTTTTGCACACAAACTGGGAGAAGGAAAATTTTAATCTTTATATTGTATTTCCTGGACTGGTCCCATTAAAAAATGTACTATCCACCATGGGACATTTGGACATAAGTTTCTGAATTTGGGAATAAATTAGTTCTTCATCTGACGTAGGTTCAATCTTTTCATCAAAGCTATCTACAGTGGAGTCCGGGACTTCGTGTAAAAGCTGGGAAAAATGAATGAGTTTCTGAAGGTTGCTAGGTGAGATATTATCTCCATTTTCCCACGTTGAATTTTTCAATTTCTGTATCCATTTTCCCGCTGAGTCAAAAAGTTGAGAGCTATGCTCAACTATTGTTCTATGATCTTTCCTAATCTTGTAGAAACCCCTTAGGTCTCTCACCAGGTCTCTGTGTTCCTTTGTTCCATAGGCTGCCCTCAGAAATGTCTGTAATTCGGTCCATGACCAGCATTTTGTGTACTGGAAACTACGGCATCTATGAGCTAAATCCCCTCTATTAAAATCCAACAAGGCTTTTGCCTCAGTGTAGGCTTCTGCGTCACTTTTAATTCCTTTGACGTTTAAATAGTTATTCACTCCCTCAATAAAAATTTGCACTAGCTGGGACATAAAGCCATCAACAATGCCCTGAAAAGGACGGACTCCAGCTGTAATATTAGTGACATTGTGCACCAAAGTTTGACCACCATTATTTGTCTTCCTTGATGTTTAGTATTCGCCCCAACCTCAATAACATCGTTGATGTTTATCCAGTTTCCCTCACAAATCCCCAACACAAAATGAATAATGTATCAATCACCAATAAAAATAAAAGAATGCATGTACCAATCCCCAACACCACTAAATCCTTGGTAAATATATCTCAATTCTACGGGAAGTAAACCATGTTCCTGCCTCTCAAGTCCAAGGTCGATTAGCTGATCAAATCTGTGTCACTTTTGCCCAACAGAAAACGGGAAGAAGAGAGAAGGAAAGATGATGGGAGACGAGTTTTCGGTATTTGCTGAATTGCATTGTCACCCAGCCAGCCTCTCTGTCTACCTATCACACACTCTCACATACAACAACGAAACACGTCGGGCTGTATATTCTTATGTGTTGCGATTAAGAGCAAACTACTACTGTCCCAATAAAGGAAAATGATTTTCACTGTACTTATGAAGAAGCGTGTTGGCAAAACAAGTACTATGGGGTGGGATGCAACAATTTGCCAGTTATGATGAATTATGGAATACTGATGATTATCACAAAGCTTTATCGGTATATTGTTATTCAATTTTAAAGGATATTGCAGGAAAATTGTGTCCCAAAGATTTGTCTTGTAAAAAAATTTAGACTTCCATCGTATGATTATCACTTGTGATGTGGAGGGGGTATTCGTTAAGGTCGGTCAAACATTAGCGACTTCTCAACAGGCATGTTGTAATGGCTTGGTTCACCGCCAATCACGGGTCTTGGGGTACAAAAAAAAAAAAAAAAGAAAAAAAAAAAAAGGAAAAATCAGCTGATTGCGACCTCAGCACGACCTATGCAATGTACAATTGCAACATACATGCATACGTCAGGGTGAAATTGCCGACATATGCAATCATATGTTCTAGGCCACGTCCACTTTTAAGACTTATTCCTGTCATACTTAACAGTGCATGCCAACGTAAGCAATGAACATGGGATGCACGTAGCTGTGTTGTGAACAGGTTGGAATGGATATTTAAAGAGGTGGTGGGAATTTGGGAATCATTCCAGTTCTGGACGCAGAGAGAGGAACAAGATGGATCCTTTGGACAGGCAATTTGTCAACCTGATTGTTGACAACTTCCATCACCCTGAATTAGCACTAGCCTTGGTGAATTTTTATCATTCCCTCTTGCAGTTAAGACTGCTGAAGTACCTACAGGACCAAAAGAAAGAGAAGGCCAAGAAGCAAAGAAGAAGACGAAGGAGATGCAGGAGTGGGCATACTCACAAAGAAGAGAGGAGAAAGGTTATTATGACAATCTAATGAGAGAATTGGCAATTGAAACTTCAGGACTGTACTGCAACTTTACGAGAATAGCAGGACTTTTTAATAAAATTGTCGAATGGGTCATCCCCTACATTGGGGAGACCCACATACTCTGAAAAAGACCCATTCCACCAGGCCTGTGTGTTGCAATTATCCTACGATTCCTTGCAACTGGTGATTCCTACAGGAGCCTGTCCTTCCAATTCCGAGTAGCCCACAAAACAATCAACAGTATTGTGCCTGAGACTTGTAGGTGTATAGTGGCTGCTTTTGGAGATGAGGTGATTCAGTTGTCCACGACCCCAGAGGAAAGGAAGAAGGTAGCCATGGATTTCAAGAACGTTGGAATTTCCCACACACCCTCAGAGCAATAGGGAGGATACACATCAGAATCAAGAACCCACTACAAGCAGGAAGTCATTATTTCAATCTTTAAAAAATTCTAATCTATAATTCTCCTTGCAGTTATGGACACAGAATACAAGTTCATGCACCGACGTCGATGTTGGTGTTATAGGGTCCGAGTCTGATGCAGGTGTGTTTTCAGAAACAGCTCTGTCGGATGCTTGATGGAAATGAAGTTAATCTGCCTATCCCTGAAAGATTGCCTAACAAAAGTGAAGACAAACCCCCAGTCGCCTATTTCTTCATTGGAGATGACGCCTTTGCTTTGAAAAAGTATATGATGAAGCCATACCCTGCACAAAATAGAACAGCACACTAGCTCATCTATAATTATCGGCTAAGCAGGACAAGAGAATGCCTTTGGCATACTAGCAAACAGGTAGACATTGTTCACAATTATTATATTGTCTTTATTCTGTTTGCTTTTTAAAAGAGGATTAATATGATATACCTTTTGTCGACCAATTTTTTTACATAAATAACAGGTATTTAACATAAAATACTTTTCGTTTACCATGTAATGATTAAATGAATATTTTCCAATTGTCTCCACAGAGTCAGTGTTTCACTCCCCCATTCAACTTCTGAATGATTGCGCCGAGGCTGTTGTGTTAGCCACTTGTGTGTTGCACAACTTGATTTTAACAAGATTTCCTAGTGCCACCAATTATGCAGATCAAGAAGATTCGGTGATACATGAGGTCCTACCTGGTCACTGGAGATCTGACGAAATGTTACCAAACCTGACTTCCCCAACCCGCCTAGGAGCATCCCTGATTAGCAGCCTCAACGTGATCACCTTTGTGATTGTCAACTCCCCTGCAGGTTCCGTTCCTTGGCAAAATTCAATGGTACAATTAAAGAAGAAAGCAATTATGTATATTCTAAAATTAAATCTGAATAACTTTATAAATATGCAAATAAATTGCATATTTACAATTGTGAAAATGTAACATATTTATATTATTACCCAACATATTTTCTTGTGACTTAATTTAGTCATATTTCTCCAAATATAACACACAGGAAGTGTATCAAGAACACTGGAAATCCAAATTGCAATTTTAATGGAAATAGAGAGTGCCTTTTAATTTATTATACTTCACAACAATAATTTTTATAGATTGCAATGAAGTCACTGACATATATTTTCTAAAGATAAAATTTAGCGAAAGTACTGAATTAAAGTTACCAGTAAAGAGTATAGATATTCTCACTACATATTTTTCCATTAAGGTTGATTTGTGTGTTATTTATGCATATGAGGAGTTCTTAGACAATATAAAATACTGAAATTCTTGTATCATAAATATATGTTCATCAAAACCGGAAAAAAGGCAGACTTGTCTAAAGAATCATGCCAGTGAACTGCGCATCCTACTGCGCAGAGCCCCTCCCACATTAGGAGGGGCGGACAACATTGCGTATGTTGTAATGCACCATACGTCGGAATTGCTACCCGCGTCTGCTGTAACCACATGAAGACTTATTCACATACACAGGACACTTTCTCGTTCGTCGGCATGACATGGCGACTTTTGACATTTGTCGTGCCTCGACCGCGTATGCCCAATGCAGCTTTGGACATCCGCAATCACTCGGCAGACGTCATGTCAGCAAGCTCGAGGTCGTGGACTGTGTGACACGGAGATTTGAGTGTAAATAGGTCGTAATTCAGTCAGTCGTAAAGCGGCTCTTAAAACATGCGTGGTGTGAAATCGCCAATGTTTGACCCCAGCCTTATAGAGTACTATAGCCATGACATCACGGGTCATGTGCTGGTCCAACTGGCTGTTTTCACTCTATAAGAAATTAAAAGGCCCAGGTTTCAATCGCCCATGAAATCTTTGATATCGGGAAGTTAGCATTTAGATCCATATCATTGGATTCAGTAAAATTAGTATTTATATAATGTTATATGAAATATGCTGCTTAGTTGGCATTCAATTTTTTTATAATCAACTAGTATTTTTTACATACTATTGTATAAATTTGTATTTTTCTCAATCAAATCATATGGGTCTCAAAGCTAACTTTCCTCTGTCAGAACTGAGGTCCCAGGTACTGCAGTATACGTGAACT
>NC_061088.1:60118268-60280768 GCF_015104395.2 Macrobrachium nipponense
TGGCTTTGGGTACTAAAATGCACGGTGAAGCCCAAGGTGACGTACTGGGTTCAGCTAAATTATTATCTAATAAGTATTGAACCTCCTTTCTTAGAGATTCCAGTCTTCTACCAACTACTCTATAATATGGCTGCCTTATGGGTGTAGTTCCTGGCTCTAAAATGATATCATGCTTAATTGTGTCACTGACTTTTAATTGATCCGAACAAACATCTGAATACTCCAGCAGTAACTTAGTTAAAGTTTTACAATGATTAGGCGGGACTTTTGCAAGATAACTTGGCAAGGATTCTAATACTTGGCTGTTGAGAAGATCCTTCCATGATACAAGATTATCCTCTGAAGGAGTTTCTTCATCTACCTCCTGGTTTTTGAACTGAACTGTGGTATCAACAGAAACCGTTTGAGAAGGGATGTGACTTACCACATTAGCAGGTGCACGATATGGTTTTATAAGATTAACATGTACCATTTGAGTAGGACGTCGTCGGTCAGGTGTGGAGATTATATAGTTTAATTTGGAAGGTCTACTGGCGATGGTATAGGGTCCCATAAATTTCTCTCTTAAGGTGCACCTGGTATCGGATGATAAACCAGAACCTGGTCGCCAATGTTGAATTCTCGCAGCTTTGTTTTCCTGTTGTAAAGGTTGGACATTTTCTCCTGAGAAATCAAAAGATTTTCATTAGCAAAATTATACATGGAAAGGAACTTTTCTTTCAGTTCTTTCATATATGCTAACAGGGTGGTAGTATCCTCCTCCTTATTATGAATGAAATTTTCTTTCACCATACTTAGCGTTGTTCGTGGTTTCCTGCCAAACATAAGTTCGAAGGGTGATACACCAGTCGAATCATTAGGTACACTGCGTAGCATATACATGAGAAGGTCTAAATTTTCATCCCATGATTGGGCAGTCTCCACCATGTATTTACGTAGAAGATTTTTTATGGTCTGGTGTACCCTTTCAAGAGCTCCATTTGTCTGTGGATGATATGCCGAAGCATAGACATTGTGAATATTAAACTCTTGCATACTTTGTTTGAATAGCTTACTGGTAAAATTAGTACCTCTGTCACATTGGAGAATCTTAGGAAATCCAAAGGTTGTGAACACCTTAACAAGCTGACCAATGATTGTTTTGGCATTAATGTTCTTAATAGGCATTGCAATGGGATATCTAGTAGTAGGACACAAGATAGTTAGCAAGTACTCGTTACCTTTCCGAGTTTTAGGCATAGGTCCTACACAGTCAATAATTATTTTCTCAAAAGGTTGTTTTGGTACAGAGATGGGCTGCAAAGGTGCACGAATAATACTCTCGTTGGGCCTACCTGTGACCTGGCATTGATGACAGGACATTATGTACTCCTTAATATCTTTCTTTATACCTGGCCAGAAGTAGTCCTGTGAAACTCTGTGATAGGTTTTATTAACTCCTAGATGGGATTCAGAGGTGTGAGCCAAATCTAGAAGTGGTGGTACAAGGGTTGCTGGTAAGACAAGCTGGTGACAGTCATGCCACGTGGAAGTTACTGGTCCTTTGGAAGATCTAAAATGATTGAAGAGTAAGCCGTGATCAGTATAAAAATAAGGAGTCTTGGGGTTATCTGATGGATTTTTTACTCTTTTCCAGTATGTCGTAAGGCTAGGATCATAACTCTGCAACTGCTGAAACTTTACTTTGCTTAAATTTACTAATTCCAAAGCCTTCTCTACTTTAGATGTTTCAAGAGTTTTATTTTTCTTTGGAACTTTTGATACAGATTGAACAATTTTATTTTCATTTACTTTAAGTTCTTGTTTCAGAATGACATCTGGATCTGTTACTACTAAATTCAAAGCATTGGCCCCTGCAAGGTCATTACCAATCAGTACCTGTATTGATGGATGTGGCAAGGGTTTATTAGACACAGCAACAGAAGCTTTACCTGTGTAGTAGGGGCACTGAAGTGTTACCTCAGCCAAGGGTAGAGTCTTGGTCGATGTCAAGTCCGTTACAGCAACATATTCTTGCTTCATTGTCAGCTCCTGTGGTGGTAGGTTGATAATGGTTTGAGACGATCCTGTATCACGAAGACAAACTACAGGTTTCCCATTTACTGAACCTTGGCATGTGTAAGGTTTGAAGGAATCTAAATCCGGAGTAGGGACGGTCACATGCATCGTTTTCTTGGAATCCTGTTTTTTACCATTTACTGAACCTTGGCATGTGTAAGGTTTGAAGGAATCTAAATCCGGAGTAGGGACGGTCACATGCATCGTTTTCTTGGAATCCTGTTTTTTACCAGGCTTATGTTCTTTGACTTCAGACTTTCTACACTGAGGATCTGGGCACTTTTCAATGGGATGTCCTACCTGCTTACAGTAAGTACAAAATCTGTCTGAAAAAAAGGTAGTTTTATTATGGGCAGGTTTATACGATTTATGGCGCAGAAAATAGTCATCTGCCAGACTAGCTGCTTTCATGAGATCAGTTTCCTCCTTATCTAAAATATAGTTAGCAATGTTAAATGGCACTTTTCTAAGAAACTCTTCCATGATTACCAGACTTTTAAGTGACTCAAATTCTTTAATTCCAGCTTTGTCAATCCACTTTTGAAATTTTCTAACTTTAGTATCACAAAATTCCACAAATGTCTGGGTTGGAGATTTTTGTGAATTGCGGAAACTTTGACGATATCCTTCTATTGTGATTGAATAAGCGTCTAGAATAGCTTTCTTAAGGATCTGATAATCCTTAACAGTAATCATTTGCGAGGAAACATAAGCTGCCTTACCTTTGAAACCGTTTCTAATGAGCATTACCCAATGTTCTGCCGGCCACTCGAGCGAGGTGGCTGTATCCTCGAAAGTGTCGAAGAATACTTCGGGTTCTTTTTCATCAAATGTAGGAATGAGCTTTTTTGCTTTGTTGAAGTCGAACTTTTCAGGAAGATTGCGTTCTTCTTCCTTGGTTTTAAGTTGTATGTTAGCAGTTTCTCTTGTTTTCGACAATTCTATTTCCGCTAATTTCTTTTGGAGTTCTACTTCCTGTAATGCAGCTTCTCGTCTTCTTTCATCTTTTCTTATTTCCCTTTCTTCTTCTTCTCGTGCATTGAGTATCTTCATTTTTTCCAATTCCAATTGTAGTTTCATCTTGGTTACTTCTGGATCTTCTTTACTGGTAGCAACCGCACCGGTCAGGTAACGTACTTCTTCTACTTCTTCGTCGCTCTCTTTAACTACATTCTTTGCAATTAGAAATTGGAGGATGTCGCTTATCAATCTAGCTTTGACATAGGAGGACTCTGAAGGTATTTGCCATTTCTGGGTGATAGTCAAGAGTTCCGCTTTCTTTGCAAGATGTAATCTTGGTAGTTCATCTTTAGGATTAAGCAAGAATTACTCTAAATTGAACATGCTTAGCAAAGAATTAAGTTAGGATGGCACACAAAATCGTGAAACTTACTTAAAAATAAGCTAGTTACCTTAAAAATAATTGCTATTTAATAAGTCTTAAGCAACTGCTAATAATAACCAAGTTCAATTTCGAAGGACTGAATTATAATTTAAACCAGGTGAGAGCATTACTGGTAATTCAAAAGTGAAAATAAAAATCTAACGACTTCTCAATATTGACAAGTGATAAAGAGAATCCCGCAATTAAGAGGAATAAGATTGCGATATCGGTCCGAACATGTTAATGCGCGCAAAACGAACCAAAATCAAGTAATGAAATGACCAACGGAATGGTCTTAACTAAGGAATGAACTAGTTCAATGGTTATGATTAAAGAAGATTCAGGTTAGCTCATCGACAGGGTATCCGGATTAACGCAAGTGTTTGTCGGAAGAAGTCTAATGGCTTGGGAAGAATCTTAAAAGGGTGGTTCATGAAAAGGGGTGGGCACTATCGATAGTGAATTAACACAGGTCCCAGTCGATTAACATTAAGCTACCAACTATACCTCCAAATCATCGATACCGGATATGCGTGGAGAGAATCACTTACTATTCGTAACAGTGCAACTTACTATTGTGCCCGTCTGGATCTGGTGTGAAAAATTTAATACTTAAGCTTATTTACTGCAACAGACACTTATCTCATAAATCACATGAATCACATAAATCACATGATATACATCAACTATGTGACTTAGGTCACTGAATAACAAGAATCACATACGTCACATGAAACACATGAAATCACATGAGTCGCATGAAACACGAAGTCACATGAAGAATTACGGTCACATGAATAAATATGAATCCCGGACAGGCCCCCAAATATTGTCACCACTGCAAGTATATTCTTTACCAGGTGGTATGGTAACGATGTAATGGCCTTGTTATAATACCAGTCAGCGGGCAATAATAAAAAAAAATTTACCACCAAAACAAAATATGTCTGTTGCAGTTTATCACTGAATTATGTTCACTTTAAACTTAACTTTACTTAGCACTTAATATACCACTTAATAAATAATCTAATAACCCAAAACACCAAGATCCAGGCACAAGAATAAGGAAACACTCGAGAAATATTTAACTTTAATACAAAAACTATAATGCACCCACTAATATATAATAATAATCACTTTTACACCACAATTAAGCACCAATAAAAAATAGCGAGCAGATGTTGACTGTATGAACAGCTGTGATTCTCTCATCTGTTACATTATTTTCAGAACAAATGTAAACTTTTTAAAGTACTGTCCAAGGAGCATTTAAACAGGAACAGAAAGGTGCTTAAATACGAACAGAAACAATTTACAGGTACAGAAAGTGCTTAATACGAACAGAACAATTTACAAAAATGTTTACAGAAAATACAAAACTGTATTTTTAATCATTCTTTTTTTATTTGCAATATTTAATGTGACAGCTCGTCACAATATATGTATATATATATATATATATATATATATATCTATATATTACTAGATATATATTTACATATATATATATATTATATAGATATATAAGATATATGGATATATAGATTATATATATATATATAATATTAATCTATATTGTATTTATATATCGATATATATACTTAAATATATATTAGATATATATATATATATATGTATATTATATATAATTAGATATATATATCAAGCTACAAAAGTCCTTTAATACCTAATTCACTCTACCTCGGAATTAATATATTTTCATATATGTTAACCGAAGGGGATTTTTTAGTCGATAAGAAATTTGACAAACCAACAAATTCAGGACGCACAGTGAAGCCTTAGACCACATATATGTAAATATATTAATTCCAAGGTAGAGCGAATTAGATATTAAAGGATTTGTAACTCGATGTATGTATATGAATCACAGTAATGTGATATGACTTTCACCATAGTCTTTGTACCTGGATTTAAAATAACATCCACTGATAAAACACCTTTATATTTGTGGTTAGTACTTTCCTGTTCCACATCCCCATAAATATCACCTTTATTTCACCCAGTATCCCTTATTCCATCCACCATAACCCCAGTATCAGAATCACCATTGTCATTTCTCATATTCCCACTGTTAATACCACCACAACTGTCGCCAGTACCCCTATTATAAGCACCATTATCACTGATATCCCCATCATAACCGCCATTGTCACTGCAATTATCCAAAATATCCCAATCATTGGTATGCTAACCGACACCACCGCTGGTATTCCCCATACTAACCTCTGTATCCTCCATTTCGCTTGTATCTGCATATGGAATAAAAACACCCAGTATCCCAACCGTTATGCCACTAACACCTGTATGGACCGATATCCTGTGTCTCCTACATACAGGACGGCCCAGCAAAAGTCTGTTGCCCAACACAACCCCTTTTATCACCGTCTTCGTTGAGGGTTTCAAAGGGTATTGGGAGAACATGGACTGATACAGATCATGGTCCATTAAATTCACTGAAGATCCTAAGGGGTTAGATTGAAGTTCTCGAACGCCTGCTTGACATGACCGAGCCAAGTGTTGGGTTCGTTATCGTAACAAGTCCTAATGAGGGTGCCCATGTTGTGGAGGTGAGAGTTTGAAGGAGGTGGCGCAGGGGGCGTGACACTCGGGAGTGCCATTGCTAGTTGATGGGCTCTTTCTGCAGCTTCTCTTCTCTTCTGGGCTTCTCTTTCTTTCTCCTTTTTGGCTGCTTGGAATGCTCCTTTAGCTGCTTCTCTTCTCTCTTGTGCGTCCTTCTCCTTCTCCCTTTCGGCTGCCTGGCAGGCTCTCTCTCTGCAGCTTTTTTCATTTTATCGTTCACCCAATTGATCAGTTTTGTGCCCTCCAGCCCCATGACTCTTCCAGCTTCGACGAACACCCTGACCTCCTACAGTGCTGCGTTACTGGCCATCTCCTCAGCAATAAAATGAATAGGATGGAAGGCAGTCGCAAAACTGCAAATGTCGCCAGGGGTATGTGGAATACTCTGCGCTGATACTTAGCAAGATGACCTTAAAATCCTTGTAAATACAGTCACTACTGGCGCGTAACACGGCGGAAAACTAACGCCGTAAAATCTCTGTAATTTACAGTTTTTTTTTATTTACAGTTTGTAAATAAAAAAAAGGAATCTTGCCACGAATTCACGGAAAACTCAACGTGAAAAGTCGTGGTGTAGGAAATGAACTTCATAAACATGGAAACCTCAATGCAAGTACTGGTTCGTAAATAACAAAAAAGAATCTTGCCACAAATTCACGGAAAACTCAACGTGAAAAGTCGCGGGGTAACAAATGAATTTCGTAAACACGGAAACCTCAACGCAAGTATGGGTTTGTAAATAAAAAAAAGAATCTTGCCACGAATTCACGGAAAACTCAGCATGAAAACTCGGGTTTTAGCAAATGAATCTTGTAAACACGGAAACCTCAACGTGAATACGGCTTTGTAATGGGATCTGTAAATGCCAGTTTAACTGGGTTGTAAATAATAATAAATATAGGATTTGGTAGCATGTGTTCACAGAAAACTGAACTTGTAAAAACATGGCCCATGCAGTTGATAAAATAAAATGTATAGATCGGGTCTTTTTATATGTCTCAAGGCAAAGACAAAAAGGGGATAAACATTTTTTTTTTTTTTACCAACGCAAAACCCAGGTCTATCTTACCCTTTCAACCTAGCTATGTTCAGAATTCTTTTTTTACGCTAGTGTCGTAAACTGAATGGAAGAGGAAGAACCAGAATAAAATCTCTCACCACTGCTTATTTACCGTCTCCACACAACTCCTTAATATACCCTTATCACCTTGGCTATCTCTTGCGAACCTAAGACCTTCCAATTCCGCCAATTTAAATCCCCAGAGAATTTGGCCTTCACATGGATCGGCTAGACAGAAGGGGGGAAATCACACCTGGCTTTTCAAGGCCGCGTTAGGGAAGTTTAGGGAAAGGGAAAACCATTTGCCCTTTGTGTAAAACAATAAGTATTTGCCATTATTATTTCTCTCTGCACGGAAATAAAAAAAAACGCTTACCATTGATTTTCCTTATTCTAACGTTAAGAATTTATGCTAACACGTTGTTTTTTTCTTTTTTTCTTTTTACTTATTTACTCCTCTGTTCTTTTGTTCATAAATGGGGCAATGGATTGGGCTAGATTAGACACGTGGCCAGGGATTTAAATTCTCTCCTTTTTAGACCTGCAAGTGACCGCGAGAGAGAGAGACAACAACGCGCTGATTCTTGTTAAGTTCCTAGCTATACAAAATCTTTACAACACGAGATTCGACGATTTACGCTTGGAATTCCCGAAATATGGCACTTATTTGCATTTTGAATTTACTCCCTTAATACCTATATGCTTTATGCATATCGTTCTATCTTCCTATCGCTATAAAGGCAGTCAGATTTTATACACCCCTAATTAGAATACCTAGTTCTACACAAATAACTAGAAAATAAAATTCACCTTTCTTCTGCTGTCGGGAATGGGGAAACCTTGTTTTTTGCTTGCTCATAAGAACTATCACTGCAAGACTAGAAATGAAAATTCCTTTTCACACGAGACTGGAAATGGTCACCATTTTGTTCTGACCTGCTCATTCCCTCCTTGAAAATGTAGTCTAACACTTTAAAATGGCCTTGAATGGAGGGACGAGTGATCCCAAAAAAAGAAGGAATTTACATAAACTCTGGACTTTAGTTTTAAATGAACTATATTTACATTTAATTTACGGTAAGTCCAGGAACTAATAAGGTGGTTGATTGTCGATCCACTGGAAAAACGTGGCTGGGAAATGAACCAGACACGGAGATCAGAATTTGCACAAAACGGGTTATTTCAATACAAGCCTTATTCCAAAAGGTTTCCAATTTCTCTCACAATCAGGCATCGTACGATGTTTGTCTGCAAAGAGATTGCATTCTAGCATCAGTACTAAGGCAGGGAACATGTGGGGAACATTACACACTACTTACTCTTAGCAAAAAAATATTACAATCCACTCAAGGGGCATGAAATGAATGGGAGTTTACACAGAAAGGGCTATTACATTGCTTGAATGAACTAGGGGATGTTTACTAGCATCACAAGAGAATTAATCACAGCACTGAACCAAAATTAGGGGAGTGAGAAGCTGGACAAAGAAGGGGGGAAAGTCGCCTTGGAAGAATGGAAATGAAATACAGACAAGAGGCAAAATTATTCCCTGACTGCACTAAATTTATGTCTCACAGTACCTGGTAGTCTTCTTATTTGCTGATATTTCTGAGCACTATGGAGGTATATGAACACTTGTAGGATCCCCCCAGGGGAGACAGGGGAGCAGAAGGGGTTGAAGTGGAGTCTGCAAGTCTTGAAAGTCTGAGGAAGTCCTGCTTCAGAGTGGTTCTGAGAGGTAGCTGCTGTAGCCTCGAGGCTCGCTCTTTAAAATCTCGTCTGGCTAGGCTCCACCCTAATCCAAGGTTCCCTGTGGAGAGTAACTCCAGAGCAGCCAATGGGAGCAAATAGTGGTTTTCGAGAGAATAGAGGCTTTCAGTTCACACGGGCAACTTGCATATATATACGCAAGGATGAATGAATCTTGTTATAAAGAGGTCTTAACTTTCCTTGGTTCTGACTTAAAATCCTAAACAATATGAATATATATATATATGTAGATATATGTGTGTGTATATATATGTGTATATTACGTACATATATATATATATATATATATATATATATATATATATATATATAATTATATATATATGTATATATAGTTGTAGCCCACGTATACTTTACAATTCAGCAATTATGCATGTGCATAGACCATTCTGCTGCTCTGTAAAATTGATAGCAGAATCTCAGTTCAGGAGATCGGAAAAGCAAATGCGTCGAAACATTTTTCTTGATGCTACATCCTTCGAAATCTTAGTTGACATAACAGGCTCTCACGGAGTCAAAGAGACTATACTCCAATGGTGATATTTTGCTGAACCTATTTCTCCTTGAATTGATCCTGGGTGCCTCGCGGAATTTTCCTGCAATGGAAGTTGCTGATGGGTGGAGGGCTTATGTGTGAATCTGTATGAACTCGTTAAGTGTCAGTGACATCATACTAAAAATGACTGTCTTGCGAGGAGAGTTCATACTTATGTACATTGTGTTATATCCTTCTTGAAGGTCTTCGTTCACTGATTTTCAAGACTAAGTCACCGCAAGAGAGACCTTGAACAAGACCATAGAGAAGTAATTGCTTTTATTTTTACTAATCTATTTTTTTAGTGTCCAAATTCTTTTGAACTTCTTTATGACAAGGGCCGGTGCAGTGAACCTTTTCATTTTAATATTTCATTTATAATGTATTCTAATGAGGGCCATATTTCCTTTTGACAGGACCTCTGTCGGTCTCTGCGGGCCAATTAATTGTCAGTTTTGTTAGACCCCATGATCGCGTATAACGGAGTGAAGAGACTATTGTACTATACGACTTTAGTTGGTTGAACGAACATATCTGTGTTCAAAAAGAGATGTCTCATTTTGTTTCATTTGTGGATTGACTTCAGTTAGCCAGGTGTCATTTGAAAACAACCCGTTTTCTATAAGACAGGTCCATCTGACTTTAATATTGTTTTATTTGATTCATTTAATCTAATTTTCCCTATTGAGTGGCACTCAATTTTTCAATTATACAATTTAGCTTGAAAGGTGCCAGGAGCCCAGTCAACTTCCCAAGCATCTCACTGTGCTTTCCAGAGGCAAGGTGAAATGTCTCCCTTTGTTAAATTGTTGTACTTTATAATGTAACTCCCTTGTTATTTTCTTAGTTTGCCCACTTTGCATCCCCTTGACTTGATTCTATTAATCCACCTAACAGTGCCTACTCTGATGTGTCATGAAGTGACACCAATGTATGGTGTACATATAAAACCGATGAAAGAATTCTCACTAGTGGTAAATAAGGCTTGTATGAAAAAACTGAGTTACTAGATTAATTGTTGTACGGAGGTGTATGCAGCAGTTCTCTTCACAAAATGTTCCTTTGACGTCTATGAATGATTTTTAGCTTGGGTACACGATTCTGGTATGGGGAGATTTTTTCCAAGATGGCTGCCAAGAGGGCCGCCAAGATGGCCACCAAACCGAAATCGGTTGTGCCCAAAAATTTGTCTGTCACGTAAATGAGTTGTTCAAAAAAAATTTTCACACCATGTTTTACCCTTTCTAAAGTCATTTACTTATATTATTTGTTGTAATGTTAGTAAAAAGTATGCCAAAAATAATTTTTCCTATGTTTTTGAAGAAGCCACAGAGAAAAAGCATACACATCGACTCAAATTTCTGTTTTACTGGGAAGTGCCACAAAAAATTAAATGATGTCTTGAAATATTAGACACTTGTACCATTTATCAGACCTATGGATTTCACTGGGTTAATGACATGAATTTTGTCATCTTATAACCTACAAAGTGGCAGTTTTTCAGAAGCAGTAACAGTACCTTCATGGAGTGCTTTCAATCGCTTTTAACAGAGAAACATCTTCTTAAAACTATTTCAGCAAGTGTTCACATTCTTCCATATTCTGTAACCAGCAGTCCTTTATTTGCACAACTACAGTAAACTTCCAAAATGCAATGAAGCAAGTGAATCGGAAGAGTGGGGCTTCATGGAGCAATGGAAGTTTCTAATACATTGCTAAGAAGCTTCAGTTGTTGTTTCCCTCTCAATCTGAAAATATTTTTCTTGGTTTAGGCTCCTTTCACAACACAAAAATAATCATAAACTGCTCAGGACAATACCTGGAGGACATTGCAGAAGTACTGATAGAAACTGAAGTATTTGGTACAAAAGTGGTCAAGAATGTACTAAAAGGCAATCAATTTTCAAGAGGAGTTCGAAGCATGGCTGTAACTGCAGAAGCTATGCAGCGAATACAACTGAGTGACTTTTTGCCAACACAGAATATGACAAAAATCAGTCACTCCTTACACAGCTTAAGAATCTTGAAGTTTTCTGTGTAGAAAAGAACCATTACAGTGCAAAAAAGCAAGTAAAAGATTTTCGTACAGACTTTATGATGTTTCTGAGGAAAGGGGAAGAGAAGCCTGTTTTACTGGCAAGCACTAGAAAAAATTAAATGATGTCTTGAAATGTCAAAAACTTGTACCATTTTTCAGACCTTACATTGCTGAAACTTTTTTTAATATGAACTCGTCCCAATACTGAAAGATAGAAGGAGACTGGAAGCTTCATTTATCTGATCTGCTTTTCAGGGAGCACTGCCATTATTCTTTTACTATGGAAAGCTAAATTATGCAAGATAGGGCTCTGTTTACTAAGAAGAGTCCTTGAAACTTGAAGAAAAATACCCAGTGTCTTTCAGTCTTTTGTAAGAGAGGGTTTTGTAGGTCAACATAGAGCGAGGAATTTTAGCAATGTAGGCATGGATCAAGGTTTAGAGATGTGCTATAACAAGACAGCAAAAGACTGAGGCATAATTGCAAACACCAAAGGGAAAGACGCTTTGGCCGTTCATGATGTAATCAAGCATGATACACATTAAACTTAATTGCATCGCATCACTGAGGGACGAAAATAATATTATGAATTCCGTAACCAAATGTTTATACAGAAGTCAAAGCAACCCGTTAACTAGAAAAAAGGGGCTTTAAATCTAAAGCTAATGTAAAAAGCAGTGATGTAGGAAAAGAAACATCTAATGCTATAAGGATAATTGAAATAGCTAGAGATCGTAATTATTCTATTGATGATACGCTCTTATCATATGAGCTAACAAGTACATCTTTCTTTTTAACAAAAGATAGCACAATACAGCAAACCAACAAATCTGAACTGGTACATGAGCTGGAAAAAATGTGACAGATACGCAAGATCAACCCATCCAGAGTCCTCCATGCACCACTTGCATAATCTTTGATTTTATGCTTAATGACCATACAATTTCTCCAGCTACTACTAAATTTGTGAAAACTTTTGGTGAATTTGCAGAAATTATCTTAAATAGCATTCTGTCATTGTCAAGAAATGTAGACAGAACTGACATGTATTTTGACATGTATTATGAGAACAGTATTAATTAAAGCTGAAGAATGGCTCAGGTGTATGAACACAAATCCTATTGATATGACTATTACAAGCAATATGACAACCTTTCCTAAAGGCCTAAAGACCTAAAGACCTAAAGACTTGGATGCTTTTTGGGCATTAATATATAAATCAGCTTCAAATATATAAATCAGCTTCAGAAATTTTTCAAAGCCTACACCATACTACTTAAAGACAGAATGGCCAAATAACTAAAGTGCCCCAGTTAAGTTCTGTCCTTGAGGAAGCAGATGAAAGACTGTTCATGCAGTTACAGCTACTCATGTAGAAAACCTGCTAATAGCATCATCGGACAATGATGCTACAAGAAATGGCTTAAAAAGATTTTGTACCCTTTCTGGAAAAGGACAAACAACATACATTCCAGTGCATGACGTATGTGAAACAGTAGAAGAGCAAATTCTTGAAACCTTACCTGACATTCCTTCACTTAGTGGTTGTGACACTCGTTATGAGTAAAGTCGGATCGAAGCATGCAGCTCTTTCGAGAGCTAAATACTAAGCTTACCTTATCAAAGACTTTGGAAGAGTGGAATTGTCAGATATAACAATACAAAATGCTGAAGAGTACTTAACAAGAGTCTTGGCAAAAGAATTAAAGAAGATGGATGACGTCCGCACTTTTAAATACCATCATATGAAAAATTTTGATTTTACAAAGCTTCCACCAACTTCCACCTCTCTCAAGCTACACATTAAAAGAGCTAACCTTAAGGCCAATAGATGTTACAGTATATTAGATGACAAAGAATGCTTTCCATACCCAAATAATTGTGGATATATAGAAAACAGCTACCTGATGATTTTCCTGTTCCTTGTGATTGCAAGATTTGTTCAAGAATAAATATATGCATATGTAGAAAAATTCAATAGAAGTCACAGATTTTGGTTTTGTGAAAATTCAAGTCAATGGAGGAATGAGTGTGATGTACAAAAAAAAAAAAAAAAGAAAAAAACTCAGTGCGGTAGGATGAAATATTTTCATTCTATCAAACTTGTGTAATTAGGATATATATGAAATAGCTGTCTTGTGAACCTCATTGCACATATTATATATTCTAATTATACAACAAACATCATTATGGAACATTAAATGCAATGTAATTTTGTGATACAAACTATTCATATATTTTTCTTAGGTTGTTTATCTTTTTCAGGCTATTCAAATTTCTTACATAGTATGGCATAGGTATTTGTTTATGATAACATTAGATAGTCTCTTATTTCTTTATAAAAGTTAATTTATTTCTTTATTCTTATCAAAACGCTTTATGTTAAATTGAGACCATTGTCTTTTTTCTGTTTAACCTGAGATATTTTGCCATAAAATATTATTTTCAAATAAGACTATAACAAACTTAAATATGAATTTTAAACACTAGTCGAGAATTTCCCTTCAGCATCACTATCGAATAAAGGTTCCCTTTGAGAGTCATTTTGACTTAGCAGTTCCCCCCTCCCCCTTTGTATTGCTCTAATGAACGAAGACGAAAATCCTTTTAATGGCTTCTCCCTGGGATTAGCTTCTGGATGACAAATGGTGGGCTGCTGACCAATGTCAAGACCACCACAATAGGGTCACTCACACCTAAGGGATTCGCGCCCTTTTCCGATTGTAATATGGTCCCAGTTCAGTTTTGCAAACAGCTATTTAAATAAGAATTTCCTGCCAAGCCACTATAAGTCACGTTTCATGGGAGGGGGTCTCTGGCTTATTCCTAACTTTCTACCTGACCTCGCCTTCCTTTTTACCTGACCCGACCATTAAGCACTTTCCTTGGACCCTCAAGTTCCCAACTACGCTTCCTCCCATCTGCATTTCCCCTTGACCTCTCTCGAACCATCTGCACTTGTATTGTTCTCTCTATTTTCGCACTTTCCTTCCGCCGTTCAAATGTCTTTTCAGATTACAGTAGGCGACTAGCGGCGAAGATGAAAGAAGCCGAGAAGAATTGCCTCTCAACGAACTCAGACTTGGCTTTTGAGAACAATGTCCAGTTTGGACAATATGCCACTGATTCAAAATACTAGGGTATAAATATGGCCTAGATAGGCCCACCAAATCGCATTTGTTTGTGATGAGTAAAGCGCAACAGACTGCCCCAGCCTAGAGGTATCACTATGATAGTGATAGCTTACTCACGGAAGTTGAGTCTGGTCTTCGACTCCAGCTTTGTTGCAGTGCCCAATAACCGGAAGCGGTCCAGTGCCTGACGACTCTGCCTACCACTATCCTTGAAACATCGTCTTGACACTGAAGGGGCTAGTAAAATCAAGATCTGGCTTGGTTCGTAATTGTTGAAAAATTGTTTCTTACCCTCTGGTAAAGACCTGCAACTAACCCACATCCCCTGGCCAACGACCTGGTACAGACTATACCCGTCATTCTGCCATAAAAGGTAACTGAAATAGAACATTTGTTCTGTCGCCTCTTCATCTCTGTTCTTAGCACTCATTCTTATTTTCACCTGTGTTTTCTCACTTCATTCCCATTCCTAGATTCCCTTCTCTCTACGAGACTAGTGAGTATTTTGTATGATATAACAACCGTAACGTTGATAGAATTTTACTACTCTAAAACAACGCTTAAGTTTACAGCAGTTTCATGTAATCGCGAAAAGTTAATCTTCCATAGAAGTATTGCATTTTGCCGCGTAACTTTTGCTTGCAAAATTACCAGTATTTCATGCAGGAATACTTTGTAGATTCGTGTAGACTGCCCCGTTGTGTGCCTGCCACTGTAGATCAACAGTGCCATTCACTCAACAACACCGGTGCCTACATTGGGGAATTGTATCCCTGAATGCCAGTGACTCTCAAGATTGATTACAGTGCTTAGAACTTGCTGTTCAAGACTCAGCTTTTGTTTTTAACAATAAATTATATTCTCAGGTTGATGGTGTGGCCATGGGTTCTCCCTTGGGTCCATTATTCGCAAATTTTTTTATGTCTAGTCTTGAACAAGAATTTTTGAATTCTTGTCCTGATTCTTTTAAGCCATTGTTCTACAGAAGGTATGTGGACGATACCTTCGCCCTTTTTAGATACGAATGGCAAGCTTCACAATTTATACAGTTTATTAATTTGAAACACCGTAACATTAATTTTACTGTGGAACTCGAAAACGGTAATTCCTTACCGTTTCTTGATATTTGTATTACTAGGGATCATTCAATTTTTAACACTTCAGTTTTTAGGAAGAAAACATATACGGGACTTTCTAATAATTTTTATAGCTCTTGTCAAAAGAGTTTTAAGCTTAATGCCATCTCCACTCTGGTTCATAGAGCAATAAAGTATTCATCAAACTGGGATATCTTTCATAAAGAAATTGATTTTTTATTTAATATCTTCCAACGAAACTCGTACCCTAAGGATGAATTTTTTAATATTGTTAACAAACTTTTATCTTTGCATTTTAAACCACCCATTCCAATGATAGACGTATACCAAAGAAACTAATGTATGCCTCCGTAACATATATATACAACAGCAAATTTTCACAACACCTGACTAGAATTATTGAAAGTGAAATTCCATGTCTAAAGATAAAACTCATATCTAACAACCCAAGCAAAATAGGTTCTTTTTTCTGCTTCAAAGATCGTCTGCAGCAGTTCATGCGATCTAACGTGGTATACAAATTTACGTGCCCGGGATGTCCCGGAATTTACGTTGGATCGACTAGGAGGCTGCTACAGATGAGATACTGCAGTCACATGGGCTTGAGTTTTTGGACGGGTCAAAAATTAAGTAGGCCTGAACACTCCAACATAAAAAATCACGCAATCAATTGCAAGATAGAGGTTAAGAAACAACACTTCTCTATTTTAGGCTCAGTTAAAGACTGATTACCTAACCACTCTAGAGTCATTATATATCAAACATCTTGTTCCCTCGTTGAATAGTGGAGTTTCATCTTCTCCGCTTTATCTGGCATAGTCAACGCTTTAACTTCTTGTCCAAGTCTAGTCATTCTACCTCCTTCCTTCTCAGCTAACGGTTGGTTGCGCCTTGGTATTTGTTTTTTATTTGTACTTTTTACTTTTTCGTTTTTACTTGTCTATTTTTAGTTCTTTTTTGTCAATTTTAAGTTAATTTTAGTCTTGTATTTTTTTTACTATATTAAGAATCCTGCTCTTATTGAATGTTAATATGTATGTGTTTTTATCTCAACAGACTGAAGATGCACATTGTATGTGCGAAACGTCTCAATAAATGCCTCTTCTGATGTGGTTGTCTGCGATTTCCTGAATGGATGTATGTGATATACCTGCATAGCCTATATATATATATATATATATATATATATATATATATATATATATATATATATATATATATATATATATATATATTCCCTTTACAATACGGTGTCTGCCTGCAAGGCATGAAACTTTCTTAGCATTTAGCATTTCATACACGTAGCTACACAGAAGGTCTACCAGCAGGCTTTCGAACTCTCCTACAATTGAGTTTTTTTTTTTTTTTTTTTTTTTTTAGCAGACTCACTCTCTCTTCCGGAAAAATAAATCTTCGGCAGTTCCTCTTGCCTACCAGCCATTCAGACATTTCTAAATCTTCTCCTCCTTCTCCCTGTTAACATTTCCGATGGTTTTATATACCAATCTAATTACATACTTTTAGACTCTCTTTCAACAACCTTCGGAAACGACTTTGATCCCACTTTGCATGTGTGCTTATCTTTTCAACTCTTCTTTCCTTTATTTGCACTCTTCTCAACCCTTCATTTCTTCATATGCTATATATTGAAACAATGAAGTATCGCCACGCCACAATATGCAAACACAGATTACATACATAGATTCTTGTAATATCTGATAGTTATAAATCAATGAAAAGAACGAGAGCAATTATCACTGATATGAGAGCTGCTTATTAATTAAACACCCTATAGGAGCACATTTGTACATCACCAAAATGCCCAGCACTTCGTTCATAGTTGTGAGATTCTGGACGTCATCAGTTCTTCTTACCTGAAAAGAGAAGACAACGTCTGTTTACATTCTTAAATGAAAGTGAAAACTATAGACAGACAGTAAGGAAATATTGTTAGGCTTTACCACTTTCTCTGGAAGCAGCGATTTTTTTTATTTCATGTAGAGTATTAATCTTTACTCTTCCAAAATATCAAAACAGAGCAAACCATTAGTCTCATGTTTGCCACATTCCGAAATACATAAAAACACTATATAGTGACAGGACAAGAAGACAAATTACAACAGTCCGTGGCAGTCATATATAAAAAGTAGAATTTCACAGTTGTAAATACAGACGTCTTGAATTTCATCGATGGTCGAAAAATATACCAAATGCTATGACTGATATTCATTTTCGTCTAAAAACAGTTCACCAGACTCTCCTCACAATCATTGTATTGTTTTTGATATACAATCATTTCCCTGTCAGTTTAGCACAACAAATATTAGTTCGAATACGTAGGTAATATTACGGCCAGATAAAGCACTCTACACACTACAGGCTGCCCACTAGCAATTATTGCAAATGGAAAATGATTTCGTATATTAGAGGCTGAAAATGGCAGCATCATTCCTGAATGTCTAGAATATTTCTTTGAAATCTTTTAGAATGACTTTGACTCGGGGAAACAAAATCAAAACGATCATAAGAGATTACAAACCAATCTCCATATTCTAAAGTAATCGAAAAACTAAGAGACTGATTTTGCTGCTGACAAAAACAGTATTCTTGTCTGCCGAAGTCTTTATTCATAATTATAAACCATTCGAGAGTCAATTTTCAAATGAGAATATTCAATATAGCGAAGTAACGTAAAATACGAATAGGACTATTTACGTCTTTCAGGATTATGCAACATGCATGTAATTCAGTTTTAAAATTAGAACAAAATAATATTAAAAAAGTAATGGAGCAACATAAAACAATAGTTAACTATTCAATATTATTAGTATCATATGCTAACAATTAACGAAAGCCACCCTCTCACTAAACATATTATTTAGAAGTATATTTTTGTTGTTGCTATCAGCAAGATAAATATTGTAAAGCATATCTGTTGTCGCCATGGCTGCTACAGAGAACTGTAGCATCCCAATCAGACTTTGGTCGTTCCCTATATATATATATATATAATATATATATATATATATATATATATATATATATATATATATATATATATATATATATATAGTATGTATATATATATATATATATATATATATATATATATATATATATATATATGTGTGTGTGTGTGTGTGTGTGTGTATGTGTGTGTGTGTGTGAGTTAGTTGCACGTGATTTATATATGTATTAAGGCACTGTACAGATGTATAAGTAGATATATATTAAAATAAATGGGGTTGATATCCTTAGTGCTTGGTGTTTAGAGACAGGTGCAAAACAGTGAATTCCTCAAGCTGCTGATATGAGACACAAGTTGAAAACATGCCGATGATGACTAGATTCCAGAGAGATGAGGTAAACCGCAGGGAAAGGTTACTTCAGGTCACTTCAGGTCACCGAATACGTGCACTAGATAAAATGTGTACATGGGAAATGGAAACGCATAGAATAGACTAGCGTGCATGTGTTAGTGTGTTCAGTAGTGTGCATATATCCATACGTCCATTAGAACCAGTGAATGAGATATAATCTCTAGTATGGGAATTAACAGGCAATTAGACGACAAACAGTCGTAGTGGTCACAAGAGACTTTGGAGATCTGAGGAGGCGCTAAGATCCATCGGAAAAGGTAAAGTGAAAAGTCTTTGAAACAAAAGTTATATATTTTATTAGTGACATTGAGTTCAGCTTCTCGAGAGGGGACTGGTAGAAAAAGATTACAAGACTTTTATCCATTATACACGTTGATGCATTTCAATGTTTGATAATTATATTCTCATTTTCAGATGGATTCGAAGTCACCATTTAAAAGGAATTCTCTAGACTTGTGTTGACAGTTATTGATAAAGACTGATGAATAGTGTTGACAGTTATTGATAAAGACTGATGAACAGTCAGACAGAAGTAGATAAGGGGGGAACTTATCTAATAGGATTTCGTGGAAGAGTAATGGTGGTTTAATGATTTTAGGGATGTTCTTTAACTCATTTTATTTCATTTTCATGTTTGGGAAATAAAGATTATTATTTTTGTAATAGCGGGAGTTTGAATTCGCCTAGAGTTTTTAATAACTGATTTTCAGCTAGCTACAGAGATGACACTCAAAGGTAGGTTCACTTTCCAGTTAGGAGTTCTCTCCTATTATTTAAACAGGGGTCATTTTGACCCCTGTTAGAATGGTGGCAGCGGTTAAAAGGCATTCAAGCCTATAGATTACATTTCTGGAGAAACTAGCGTTAGATAAATTAGGTAGATGTTAGGGAAAATGGTTATAATTATGTATATTTGGCGACTGACTCTCTATTACAGACAAAAAGGGGTTTAAGTTGTAGTCAGCAGAATTCAGGTGTAAGCTGGGCTTGGCACTTGGCAATGCTGTTAGCTAGTGCTTAAGGATAGAACATGTCTTAAGGTGGGAGTAATAAAGTGATGACAGGAATTAATTATGCGTGGTTGCAAGTGTAAATAAATATTACACACTAGGGGAGAGCAAATAACTTCGTGTTCACATGCCGAAACCTAGAGGATGTAAATCTTAAGTTTACTTTTGTTATTACCGGGCCTTTTCTTTTTTGTTGGTGTTAACAATTCACTCACAAATGTATTTAATTTTGGTATCCCTACAGGATTCAACGGACATTAGGGGTATGTCGTAAGTGCAATGCATTGGAAAGTGGAAAGAGTAGTACGACGTTTCATTTTTGAATGTGAGCATGAGGAGAGAGGCTGCTGATTGATCATGCTAGGATCAGCATTTGCCAGCCAGCAAAGGTTTGTGTTATGTTTTCTCTCTCACTCGCCTCTTTCCATTTTCTGTAGACCAGCTCTTGACCTTGTAATTGTTGTGAACAGCTGATAAGCTTGGCCTGCAAAAGTGAAAGAGTAGATCTCCTTCTATAGAGTCGAGGGATATTTTACTAGGGAAATATGTGGCGTGGGAATTGGTGCATGCAATTTTCTTTTATTGGTGAAAGATACATTATTACTTTTGTGTTGGTGGCTTGTGTGGGGATAAATATATTGAATGATACATTATTACTTTTGTGTTGGTGGCTTGTGTGGGGATAAATATATCGAAGTTATTGAGGTCGGGGCGAATCCTGAATCATAAGAGTTTCTATGAGAAAGACAAATGGCCAAAGCAGGTAACAGTCAAACTTTGGTGCATAAGATAACTAACATAAATGCAAGAGTCAGCCCTTTTCGAGGCATTGTCGATGGCGTTCTGTCTCAACCTGTGCAAATTTTTATTGAGGGAGTGAATAACTACTTACACACAAAGGAAATTAAAAATGATGCAAAGGTGTTCACAGAGGCAAAAGCCTTGTTAGATTTCAATAAAGGGGATTTGTCATTTAGATGTCTTAGTTTCCAATACACAAAATGTTGGTCATGGACCGAGTTACTAGCATTTCTGAGGGCGGCATATGGAACAAAGGAACATGGCAATATGGTGAGAGATTTAAGAGGATTGTACAAGATTAGGAAAGGGACAACAAGCCTTATTGAGCATAGCTCAAAACTTTCTGACCCAGTGGGAGAATGGATACAGAAATTGAAAAAGTCCACATGGTTAAATGGGAATTACATCTCACTCAACAACTTACAGAAATTAATACATTTTCCCCCGGACGCCACTGTAGATAGCTTTGATGAAAAGATTAAACCTACATCAGATGAGGAACTGATTTATTCCCAAATTCAGAAACATATGTCCAAATGTCCCACAGTGGATAGTACATTTTTAATGGGACCGGTCCAAGAAATATGAAGCAAAGAGACTCAGATTTTCCTTCTCCCCATTTGTGTGCAAAAGTGGAATATAATAGAGGATCGAACGATCTAGGGCAACAGCAGTTACGTTGCTACAAATGTAATAAACCAGGGCACACAAAGAAAGTATGTAGAGTCAAATATTGTGGAATATGCAAAAGTACACATCACTTTTGGCAGGCTTGTCCACCTCAGATACGGAGGGATGCGAGACCTATGCCTCAGAAACTCGGGAGTTATAATACAAGAACTTCCAAGGCATGTCATTCAAAAGGGCAAGGGACCGGTGAAATTTTCAGAAAGCCAATCAACAAAAAAGATTCAGATGATTTGTATGTGCCATTGTAGTCTCGTGGGGGATGCCCCAGAGCCATGGCCAGTAATAAATGGAACAGTGGAGGATGTGAAGATCCCGATTCTTATTGATACAGTGAATTTAATGGACCATGATAGTGTTAATAGAACCCTTTTTGGTTATGAAAGGGGTTGTGTTGGGCAACAGACTTTTACTGGGCCATCCTGCTTGTAGGAGACAGGATATCGGTCCATACAAGTGTTAGTGGCATAGCGGTTGGGATACCAGGTGTTTTTATCCCATATGAGGATACAAGTGGAACTAAGGATACCAAGGTTAATATGGGTAACGGTGATAATGGTAATGATACTATTGATATGGGAAGTGGTGATATCAGAGCCCACACTGGTGATATGGGGAATAACGGCAGTGGTGTCGGCGATGATAAAGGTGACAATTTTGGTGGTTGTAACAATAGTGATATGGGCAGTGATACTGATACTGATACTAACAATGGGGTCCTGGTGGATGCAATGAGAACCACGGGTGCTGATATTTATGGGGATGTGGACCAGGGAAGTACTAACCACTAATATAAAGGTGGTTTATCCGAGGATATTATTTTAAATCCAGGTACAAAGACTATGTCAGAACCACGGGAAGTGAAAAAGCCCAGGAAGGTATGCGTAATTGAGGGTAGTGTTACATGGGTGGAATTATTGAACTGTAATGATACAGTTAGGAAATATTGGAAGAACACTTATGTGGTAGACCTCCAAGATTGGAGTAGTGACAGTGGTTCAGTGGCTATTGTAGAGGGGAAAACTGAGTTTTCAGAGGCAGAAATGCAATCAAGGAAGAAAATCTTTAGGGAACATTTAGCTAACGCAGACTACAAAGAGAATATAGAAGCGGTAAGTGAACCTTTGGCTGAATTTGGGGACACAGTAGGCTTACAAGGGGACAAGTTAGGACTGACTAATGTGTTAGAACATAAGGTGAATCAAGAGGAAGGTAGGAAACCCATTTTCATTCCTGCATGCCGCATACCTTTCAAAATCAGAGAACAGGTTGAGAAAGAGGTCAGTAAATGGGAAGAGGAAGGAATTATTATACCTAGTGCGTTTCCATACAACTTTCCTTTATAGGCAGTGCCTAAGAAGGACAGCTTTGTCTGAGTATGCATCGATTTTAAACGTTTGAATGAGAAAACAATTCCTGATCGTTATCCAGTTTCTTGCATACCAGACCTTCTTGTAGAAATTGGGGGACAATATTTATAGTTCAATTGATTTAGCAAAATAGCACGGAATATACTGCTTTTTCAGTGCCCAAGGGACATTTTGAATTTAAGTGGATGCCTTTGGTTTGTCAGGTAGTCCTATGACTTTTACGAGGTTAGTAAACACAGTTTTGCACAGGCTATTGGATAAAAATCACTTTGTGTACATGGATGATATATTGTTTGCAACAGACTCAATCAAGCATCACATAGAAGTGCTTAAGGAAGTACTTAAGAGACTTGCATTAGCAAGATTGAAAATTAAGCTAGCTATGTGTTCCTTCTTGAAGAAGCAAATTACATATTTAGGTCATGTTAGAGTGAATGGCCATAAAGTCAAAGCAACTGCAGATATTTCCGTAGGTTTTTGTAAGGGTTTTTAACATAGCAGCTCCATTAACAGATGTGTTGCGGGGAGACATTCAATTTTATTGGGGAGAACCACAACAAGTAGCTTTTCAGAAACTTAAGGACGCATTAATGAATTCCTCCTGTTCTGAAATTACCAGATTTCAGCGAACCGTTCACACTAGCGACTGATGCCAGTCAGGAGGGTATAGGTGCTTGCCTTATGCAAAAATTTGGTAGAAGGCTCCATCCCATAGCTTTCTATAGTAGGAAATTTAGGACAAAGAGCAGCAATGAAAGACTAATGGCTACCACAGATAAAGAAGACTTTGCAATAGTATCAAGTTTAGTTCATTTTGAAATGTTACTAATGGGGAATAAAGTCGAAGTGGATCTTTTTAATAAAACAGATCTGTCACCCAAAAGAGCTCGATGGTTCTTAACTATCAGGGACTTTGATGCAAAGCTCAAATATATTGAAGACTAGTTAAATGTAGTCGCAGATGCCCTTAGTAGAAGTTTTTATGATTTGGAAGGATTTCAAGTTGGGGTAGTTACTGGTGATTCTATACAATGGGATATAAGTCTCATAGAGCAAAGGCAAGATGAGGATGAAATTTTGGCAGACGCAAAAGCATTCCTCGGAGGGGAATCAGTCAGGAAAGGTTATAAGTTACCTTTTTCAGGTTTAGAATTAGAAGGTAATCTGTTGGTCAGGAAGATTAAATATAAATTAAGGACTAGTGAAAGTAAAGAAGACATGACACAGATCGTGATTCTGAAAGTCCTAATTCCAGTAGTTTTAGACATAGTACATTGCAGGTTTGGTAGTCTACATTTGGGGGTGGAAAAAACGTATAATGAGATGAGTAATAAGTATATTTGGAAAAATATTTTGGAAAAAAATGTTGTGAAAAAGTGTAGTGTGCAATCCTTGCAAACCCGCTAGGGTAACTTCTTGCAAATTAGGGTCATATTCGATACCAATTAGACCTTTTCAGAGAATACATATGGATATCTTAGGAAATTTTTGTGAATCAAAATATGCCAACAAGTATCCTACTGGTCATAATAGATGAACTAACAAGGACAGTAGAAATTTTTCCACTTACGCATAAAACGGCCAAAGAAATAGCTATAGCATTTTTCAATGGGGTCATCTGCAGGTATGGCCCACCCGAGATTTTGTTGACCGACAATGGTGGAGAATTTGTAAACAGGACCTTAGAGTGTTTAACAGAAGTCATGGGGATACAGAAAGTAACAATTATTCCACACAGACCTGAAGCTAATGGTTTATGTGAACAAGCAAACAAGAAAGTGCTCGAAGCTCTCAGAAAGACAACAGAGGAAATGATAGAAACTGAGATAGATATATAGATATAGTTAGACATAACTATGGACAGTGATTCCATTAAAATATCTCCATTTGAAGCATTGTTTGGTTGCCAAGCGCGAGGCACATTTGATTTGTTACCTATACCTTATCATGGAGAAGATACAATAGAGGCATTAATTTCCACAGCAAAGAGACACGATTGTCTCAGACATAATCTTGAGGCTAAGACCAGAGAAATGGTGGAAAGAAGCAACGAGAAATCATTAGATGTTAAAATTCCTATCGGAGATAATGTATTCCTAAAAATCAATGAGAAATGAACTAAATTACAAGTTAGGTCCAAAGTTTGAGGGTCCTTTGGGAGTTTTGAATAAAAGAAAGGAAACAGATTTGTAATTTTAGATGAAAAGGCAGGTCGATCGAAATTGACACATATCAAAGATGAAGACGGGAAAATGATAAAAAGGTGACACAGCGCAGTTGCATTTTTTCCTTTCTTGATTTTGCAAATGGATGACGGAATGTGATTAATCAGTCTTATGTAAAAAAATTTCTCGTTCTTTCATTCTTTGGCGATTTGGCGTAACCCGGGGTATTTGTTGTAATAATGGAAAATTGGGGAGAAAAATGTGGGAAAATACCGTGGAGTTCAGAAGTATTATAAGGAATTCTTCTGGTGGTGATTTTTAGTGATTTTGTGATACCTGGTGGTGTTGATTTTTTTTTGGTCACGATGTTTGGTGTTTGTTTTGGTGGTGAATTTTGGTGACTATGATTTTGGTGGTTATCTTTGGTTTTATGAGCCAATGGGGCGGTGACTGTGGTTCTTTGTAGTATTATGGCTCTCAGGGGTGGTACTTATGCATTGTGGTTTTACAGGGCCCTGGTAAGGTGAGGTATTCTATGAGGTTATATTCACCAGTGATAATATATATTTGGCGGTCTGTGGTTGATAATTCAGGGATTATGGTTTATATTCCAACAGGGTGATTTCTTGGGTGTTATATGCATGTGGCGGTATCACAAATGGTTTACTTTGAGGTATATTTGGCGGTGTTTAAATGGCTTAGGATTTAGCCTGTGGTGGTGTATTTTATATTGGTGGTCAAATCGATTAGGATTTAGCCTGTGGAGGTATATTTTATATTGGTGGTTATATAATACAGGATTTTTTAGGACAATTTCGGGTACCCTTGTGGTAACAATGAGGATATCCTGTGGATAATTTTGAGGTTTAATGTGGATCTGTGGTATCAGTGAACATTTATTGAGGATTCCCAGCGAGGATTAAAGGGGGATTTGGGGCCAATTTGAGGAATGATGGTTTCGGAGTTTACAAGTCTGACTAGACAAGTCAATGGTGCGATTTGAGAACATGTTGAATAAACAGGTTGTTAATTGCTGACAATGCTGTGGTGTCTCGGAGGAGACCAATTGTTGATATTTTCGTTTGGAGTTGATTACTCAGAGGTTTGCACTGCTTTCAGGAATTCTAGATGATGACATTCCATGGTGAAGAATTTTAAGGGGTCACTCGGGAAATGATACTGATATGTTGCGGAAGCAATTTATGTGGGCGATACAAGCTACATTTTGTAATGGGGAAAGAGTTGAATTATTTTGTTTTACAAGGGAAACCTGTAATCGGGATTAAGCAGTTTTTATGGTACCTTTACATTGGATTTCTATTATAGAGAGGAGGTAGAATTTATCTTGAGATACATAAGATGGAAGGGATATTCAACATTACATTTGCTGGAGGTTAGCTGTATAAACACTACAGGGGTTTTGCTGTATAAACATTACGGGGGTTTTGATACAATATTTTTCAGATACGGATTAAGATTGAGTGGTCAGTTGGTGATAAAAATTCTCCTTGTAAGTTTTTTTTAAAAAGCAGTTAGTAGATAAAGACCATATTTATTTCAGTGAGGAACTTCAGTCTTTAATAATTGTCTATGAGATTGGGTATGTTAGTTTATGATAGATCCGTGTGTTAACGCAAGACTTTATTTTTTTTAAGATTATGCAGACTTGTCGAGGGGTCAGTTAGAACGTATTAATGACGAAAACGGACACGCAATGACTTTAGGGAATACCCAAGTTCACACAAGTGGTGACATTGAAAACAATTTAGGATCTACTGCGCCAGATGTTGGGTCTTCACACGGGCGACGAGATATTGTCGATGGGTCGTCTCAGGATAATTTCTGGGACAAATCAGGAGTCTACACTACTTCTACGAGGCGGGTGCAGGATGAACTTGCATGGGAGTCGCGAAATATTTCAAGTCCAGCAACAAGGAAGCAGCTACGGTTCCTTTATTGGAAAACGGCAAATCTACAGTTTATTAACGAGGGTATTAGGACACACCTACAGGGGTACTACGAGGCGGTAAAAGTTCCGCCTACACTAGAGATGATTCCAGTTCCACAGCTAGAGGATATTGGCGAAGACGAATTTTTCGTCGCAGAACGCTACAAGTTCCAGTGGTTGCCGTTATGGTAGCGATAATGATGGTCACAATGTGCGTTACAGGAGCCATCAAACTTGAATGCAGCAGAAGGGGTAGGAGGACCCCAGCAGCAAAAGTGGCCCTGAATCATGTGGCAAGTTAAAGACATTATGAACTAGTATATGCCAGTAGCCAATGTAGTGTGCTACAGGTGTGCACACGAGTAGGCAGCAGCCATATTAAGGCACTAGAATGATGTATAGGTAGATATATATTAAAATCATTGGGGTTGATAACCTTAGTGCTTGGTGTTTAGAGATAGGGGCAAAACAGTGAATTTCTTAAGCTGCTGATATGAGACACAAGTCGAAAACATGACGATGATGACTAGATTCCAGAGAGATGAGGTAAACCACAAGGAAAGGTTACTTCAGGTCACTTCAGGTCACTGAATACATGTGCTAGATAAAGCGTGTATATGAGAAATGGAAACACACAGAATAGACTAGCATTTGTGCGTTATTGTGTTTATTGTGCGTATGTCCGTCCGTCTATTAGAACCAGTGAATGAGATATAATCTCTAGTATGGGAATTAACAGGGCAATTAGACGACAAACAGTCGTAGTGGTCACACTAGACTTTGGAGATCCGAGGAGGCACTAAGATCCATCGGAAAAGGTAAAGTGAAAAGACTTTGAAAAAAGTTATATATTTTATTAGTGACATTGAGTTCAGCTTCTAGAGAGGGGACTGGTAGAAAAAGATTACAAGACTTTTATCCGTTATACACGTTGATGCATTTCAATGTTTGATAATTATATTCTCATTTTCAGATGGATTCGAGGTCACCATTTAAAAGGATTTCTCTAGACTTGTGTTGACAGTTATTGATAAAGACTGATGAATAGTCGGACAGAAGTAGATGGCGGGGGGGGGGGGGGGGGGGGGGGGGGGGCGGGAAACTTATCTATTCATATGATTTTGTGGAAGAGTAATGGTGGTTTAATAATTTTAGGAATGGTCTTTAACTCATTTTATTCCATTTTCATGTTAGCTATTTTGGGAAATAAAGATTATATTTTTGTAATAGCGGGAGTTTGCATTCGCCTAGTTTTTAATAACTGCTTTTCAGCTAGCTACAGAGATGACACTCAAAGGTAGGTTATGCTTTCCAGTTAGGAGTTCTCTCCTATTATTTAGACGGGGGTCATTTTGACCCTCGTAAGATATGCATATATTTCAACAGTAGGGAACGAAAACTCTAAAGTATGATTGTGACGATTAATGTATGGCAGCTTTTGCTATGGGCTAGGAACAGTTGTCGACATCCATAGAATTCCATCATTATTACAAAATTAAAATTAGCCTACCCTTTTTGCTTTTTAATTTTTGCACATGTAAAACAATTGAAAACTTTTTTTTGTATTGAGGTACATTTATTCTAATTTGAAATTGATTTATTTTCATTTGAACTCCATCTTTTTTAATTTGATTTTCACCTTTTCAATTTGAATTTGATCTTTTTTAATTTGATTTTTATCCTTTTTAATTTGAAATTGACCTTTTTTAATTTGAGGGTAAAAAGCTGTAGTCTACTTTCGTCCACGAAAGTGCCTGAACGAAAGTGCCAATGACATTGATCAAATCAATCTCAGCCAATCAGTTACGATGTGAAGACATAGTTGTGAGATGGACTTATGGCTTGATATCAAGAGATTGTCAAGATGCGCAGTTGGGTGAATAACATCAGATACATTCGAAATTAGACCAGGAGTAATATTCACTTATATATATATATATATATATATATATATATATATATATATATATATATATATATATATATATATATATATATATATATATATATAAGATTTTAAGCAACAAAGATTGTCAGGATGGGTAATAAGGCGAATGACTGCTGAATCATTCGAAACTACATACAGACCAACACAAGTCTGCACTTCTAGAGAGAGAGAGAGAGAGAGAGAGAGAGAGAGAGAGGAGAGAGAGAGAGAGAGAGACTGGCAAAGCTTCTTTCGCACGCCTGCGTCACCGGTGCCCCACTGGATTTCAGCGAGTGATTAGTTTTTTTTTTTTTTTTTTTTTTTGTGGGGGTGAGGTGTGGGTAAGGCTTAGGCGAATAGTACAGAGGGAGGCTGAAGTTATGTTTGGTCTACTATTCTATGATCAAAAAGAGTTTTCCTGAATACAGTCGAATAAAATTTCCCGGGAAATTCTTCTGCCTATACGTAGAGCTTGCAGGTGTTTGATAAGTCAAAATAAAAAAAAAAGGGGGGCAAAAGAAATTGATTGATATGAACCTACATAGTATACATATACTAATAAACCATGGGCCAGCAGCCGGAACCCTTCCCCCTCCTCGGGATTTTTGCAGACCATATTTTTTTCTATATTTTAGTCCATACAATAAAATTCTGGTTGTCTGCACTCTGGAATTTGGTGATTTTGGCTGCTACAGCCAAACATCGAAAATTATTCAGGACAAAAATTGGATACAAAATATTTTGTTTTTGTTTTTTATGCAAGCACAGACAAAAAATATATATGAAAATGATAAGGAACTATGGGTTTTAAAGCATGTTGAATCGAATTAAATGTTTTATTTCATCGAAAAAAATAGGAGTCAGTACGTTATATAGGTTTAATATAAATTTTTGACTCTCAAGAAAAATTAATATTATTATAGTTTGCAATCTATTCTCTTTCAGTGAAGAGAAAGAGTGTCAAAATTGGAATATCCATAAGGCGCATGGTTTATAGAAGCCATATCGTGTATAATATGTTATATTTAGTCCAAAATCAAAGCAAATAGATACCATAAGAAAAATTATCTTTGCCGCTTAGGAGGCGGTTTATTCTTGGGTACTGCAGCCACTGCTATGTGGAGCATGGACCAGTTGCCTTCCCGCCCCGACCAATATATTTTTGCTGACTTTACTTTTTTATTTCTTTAGAGTTAACTGATGCAGAGTATCATTTTCTGCACTCTGAGATGTCGAGATTTTGGCCGCTACAGCCAAAATTTGAAAAACATTAAAAAAAAAAAAAACTAATTTTAAAGTGTTGGCTTAACTATGTGGGCCAGGAATAAGGAAGGCATTTTGATGTCATTTCTCGTCAAACAGACAAATTAGATTAAATCACAGGGCTTTGTCCCAAAGAATCAAACGTAAACAAGAAAAGAGAGTAAATTAATAAATCTTTAATTTTGATTAGAAAGAGAGAATTCGAAATATTAATGGGAATATAAGAAATTTTGTGGTACAGGTACAATGAATTAAAGTATTCCTTTAGGGAATAGTAATGCTAAAGAAATAGAAGGGCATTCGACATCTAAAATAAGTAATGAATTAAATGCAAAAGCAAATAAATGTTTGTTGAGACATTTGATTTAGGAAAGTTTGCTTTATAGGCCTCAATTGAATACATACGCTAACTTGAAAATGATTGATGAGTTAATTACATACCAAAATTAGTACTATCTTTTATGCACAGTGGTAATGTGCAGCATCTCATATAACGAGAGAGCATCTAAATAAAAACAAGGTGTTTACATAAGCTAAAAAATAAATATATTTTTGGCTAAAACAATGTTGAAAAGTATTCTTCCTTATTGAAAAGAAAATTGATACAGAAGTACAATCGATAGTGTAGGATTAGTTGAAAAAAATCTAATATATTCTTTGGCACATTGGATTAGAAAGAATTATGCTCGATAAATTTAAGTAAATATACACAGATTATTGGTGTATATTGGTGAAACATTTTTAACCATAATAGTTATCGAGAATGACTAATTAAATACAATGCAAGGGCCTATATCAAATTCATACACTAAGTTAGTATATTGTTAATTTCATCTAATTCATCAAAATTATTATAACATAGTTTGTCAATAGATGACTAAATTGATGAATGATTGTAGAGTGAACAGGTAAACTTTTCTAGCCGATTATATGTATCTTCATCCACAGAAAGACTAGATCAAAGAAATGTCCATGGCAGTAACTTGCCCTTCCGAACAAAGGCGCTCACATTATCACATCCAGAAAAAGTATGAAAGGAATGCAAGAAGACTCCACATACCTTCTGACCGGTTTCATCTATAATCTGTACTTCTATGAGGTGTCTTCTGTCTCCTGCTCCTGTATCGAACAATATAGTTTATTTTATGGTTTATGCAAATATCAGAAACAAGATGAACACAGCTGTATCTGGTGGTCTGATAACATTAGTGAAATCTTCGGATATTTGAGAAGACAATGATGAAGATTCAAAGTAATTCTACTGTCAGCCTCTTCTTGGGATGATTTCAGGGCCTCAACCTGAAATGTGTCTGTTTGAGATCCATCAGTTCTTGTGATAACTGTGCAGTTTTGACCATTCACAAAGTAAATAACTGTTTTCTAAGTATTTGCATATCCAACTTGCTTCCATTCTCCCAATAAGAAATGTGTTAATTGCTCTTTGTTCTTTGTGTCAGTATTGAAACTTTTCCAGTTTCGGGGAATCTTTTTTAACCTACCCATAAGCAATAATTTGGTTGATGCTCCTTTTCGTCTCCTTTCTGGAGTTTGAATTGAATGCGGTACGTATGAGTCAGTAACAAAATCAACCCGATTGATTTTAGGCAGCTGGTCAAACACTTTCTCAGTTAGTTTACAAATGATAGAAATCATGTATTCAATTTCTGGTCTTCTTGCAAGGATTTGTTCCATATCTAGAGCATGAAGAAGTTTCGCTTTGTTGGTTTTTACGAGTGCACCGCCAGCAGTTGCTAAGGTCCAAGGCACCAGTCTAAGTGGATGACTCAAAACTTTTTCAATGTTCAAGTTGTCTTGTAGACAATACTGCAACTTGGCCTAGTTCATTTCTTTCTGCTTTTATTTGCTTTACTTGCTTTGTTGTTGTTGTAATTGTTACTGACTTAGCAATAGAAGCAAATGTTTTGAGATTATTTAGTTGGATCAATAAAGTTCTTAGTATTATCAATCAGCCTTTCCTGAATGAATTCATCAAAGGATTTTTTACCATACGTCTCGTTCTTCACTGTATATAATTTCAGACTTTTTGAGATCATTGTGGGAAGATAAAACATTGCTATCCATTTCAGTCATCTGCATCGTAGCTTGAACATTCCCAGCTCTTACATGGCGTGTCAAACACCATCGTGTGTATGCAACACAATTCCTGCTGAATCCTATTACGCCTCCACTTGATTTTGCCGGCGATTTACAGTTTGTTCTATTGTGATGTCCACTGTATTTCTACCACATCTAACACCTAACCTACACACACTCATGCCATGGTGCAGCAGTTCCTTGGCTCCTGGGTGAGATTTATCCAGATTCATTACTGAAAGCACGTAAGTCGTTGTTTACTTAGCATAGTTTGGATGGTAATAACAAAAGAACATTGGACTTAACTACTCTAGGCAAGATATGCGTAGATCAAACTTGCTCTCTTTGTTTGTTTGTATGGTGTTTTACATTGCATGGAAATATATATCACAAAGATATAAGCTGAAAAAATTATTAGTAATATGGTTTTCCCCTTGCGCCCCAATTGCCAAATATGAATTAAAAATGGCCGCCATTACGGCTAAAATCACCAACATCTGAAGCGTAGACAAGCAGATTCTGATGCTATGATCTCTAAAGAATTAAAAAATGGTCTGCAAAAATCCCTAAGGGGGAAAGGGGTGTCTAGGGCGGGCCCATGGTCTAATATGTCTACACACATACGCTGGATGGAACACTTCCGAGAAATATGACTATGGCAATCATACATCGTCTTTCAAAACAATCAACCTTCTTAAAGAAAGTAAGTCCAGTTTCACAGAAAGAAAACTAACAAAACAAAGGAGCTGATGACTCAAGAAATAATGCTTTATGTTCAAAGGCAAAGGATAAAATTTCATTTGCTATACGAGGAAACTTGCCTTAGTCAGACTTATTATCAAACGCATCATCGTCGTCACATTTAACAATTGATTGTACACTGCTGAGATTACTTTATCGTGTAATGTAGCTTCTGAATAACCTGTCTCTTTGATCCTTTTCTTGAAAGTTGTAAATGTGTTTGCATTAGCTGTCTTCCTTCTAACTGAACAAATAATAAATGTTTTTCTATTCAACATGTGTCATGATCTATAATAGCAAATAGTCAACTTAACTTGTGGGCAGGAGGGATCAAAACTCATTTTTAAGAAGTTCTGAAAATGTTGTCCGGCAGACGTGACAACAGTTCATCAAAAGTGGACGCAGATTTCTACGATAATGGGAAGAGTACTTCTCGTCCTTTCATAAGTTATGGGGTGAACAAAATGAAAATTCAACAGGAAAAGTTAGTTTTCAGATTTCCTCTTTAGTGGGTGTACTCAAACGACACTTCGTCTTCATTATTTTGTCTACAGCTTGAGATGAAGAAGATATAAAATTACCACTGCCTTCTACATTGGTGTCAAACAGCTTGTTATTAGCAAGATAAAATCCGCCTCGTGTGAGAGGATAAGCAATTTTGCCTACCCTGTTCAGGCGGCCAAAACTTTCTCATGTGATATATGCCTAACATTACAAGCAAATGGATTATAAAGATTTCTAGCATGGTGAATGACTGCATAAATATTCGAAGAGAGAGAGAGAGAGAGAGAGAGAGAGAGAGAGAGAGAGAGAGCAAACTAACAGACGGGTGAAATCCACATTTACAAATTGTGAAATGAAGAATTAGGGAAAGTCAAAATGTCTAGCCTATCGAAATAAGGCTAAAACACTCAAAATGAGAGAGTTACAAGGAGTTACAAGGATGTCTCAAAGACTTATTAGTTCATCCGAGGAGACATCGAGAGCTCACTTATCTCTAGGAGCAGGTTTTACTGTTCATTCACATTGCTGCTGTTTACAACTTCTGGTGGCAGTTTATTCCATGTGTCACATATCTTGTATGTAAAGAAGTTTCCACAATGAGATGTGTTGTATCTCTTCAATTCTAATGTCCATCCATTATTTCTTGTCTGGTTTAAGTTTTACGTAAATAGGTTACTGTCTACTTTTGTTATGCCTTTCAGTATTTTGAATGTTTCTATTAATTGTCCTCGCAATCGTCGTGTTTCTAAGCCATACATGTTCAGGCTCTCTAGTCGTCTTTGGTAACCTATTTGCCTGATGGATGAAATTAACTTTGTGGCTCTTGCTTGTACCTATTCTAATCTATTAATGTCCTTTCTTAGTGTTGGTGACCAAAAATGTACTGCATATTCAAGATGAGGTCTAACTACTGATGTGTAGAGCTACAGCACCGCTTACTTGTTTCTGTATTTGAACTGCCTCTTTATGCATCCCACTAGTTTCAGTGCCTTCTTTTCAGCTTTTATGCACTGTTTTTAGTAATAATGACTCAAAGGTCCTCTTTTGTTTTACGCTATTCATATCATTCCCAATCAGCATGTAGCTAGCATGAGGGTTGTTTGTTCCTATTTGTAACACTTAACACTTACCCAAGTTAAAAGGCATTTGCCAAATTTTTTTACCACTCTCCTATTTTCTTAGATCATTTCTTAAACTTTCCATTGTCTGGGTCTGCTGCATTTACAGCTAGTTTGGTGTTATCTGCAAATTTGGCTATCCTGCTAGTTAATTCTACATCAGTGTCATTAATATAGTCAAAAACAACAGCGGGCCAAGCACAGAACCCTGAGGAACTCCGCTTGTCACATCTACCCATTCTGATTCTTTACCATTTATTACGACACTCTTTTCTATAAGTTAGCCAGTCTTCGATCCAATCTGCTATTTCTCCTACAATTCCTAAAGCCCTAACTTTTGTCATTAGTTTCTTTAGTGGAACTTTGTCAAAGACCTTTTGGATCTAAGAAGAGTATATCTATTGCTCTACTACTGTCGTAAATACCAAGCATGTTATGAAAAACTCCAAGAGGTTTGATAAGCAAGATCTGTTTTGTCTGATAATTTACCGGCTCTTCTCTTGGTGCTTTTTTTTGTAAACTGGGGGCAAATTACCTAGTTTCCATCCTTTATGTGACTTTCGTTGTTCTGCCGTTTTTCTATAGAGTTTATATAGGTGAGGAACTATCTCCTCTTTTAGCTCTAATTTCTCTTGGAAGAATTCCATCCGGGCCAGGAGATTTGAACTTGTTGAGTTTGTCTATTTTGTTTTTAATTCCTCTTCTGTAAATACTATTTTGGCCAATGGTTCTGTCCTTTCATATTTAATAGCAGTTTCTGGTATTGAAGTAGTGTCTTCAATTGTGGAAACACTAGTAAAAAACTTATTTAATAACTCTACATTTCCAAAGTCTGAGTTCACCAGGTTTCCTCTATTGTCACTTAGGGGACCTATGGTATTTTGTACTGGTTTCCTACAATTTACATGCACGAAGAATTCTTTTGGGTTTTCCTTACAAACTGATGCAACTTTCTTACCCTAATTTATCTTTGAATTTCTTACTAATTTGTTCACCATTCTACAGTTATTTATGCCTGCTTGCTTCTTCTGGTGTTGGGTATGGGTGCATTCATTTGCGCAATATGTCTCTTTCTCTTATCTTATTTTTAATTTCTCTGTTGAACCACTTAGGCTGAGAGTTGCCATTTGTTAGTATTTACTTTAATGGTATATATCTAGAGCATTTTGCTGTGTATTCCTCTAGAAAGGCTTCCCAGTACTTATCTATGCCTGTGTTCTCGTCGTACTCTAGATTTTTAACACACTCCTTCAGCCTGTTTAGGTCTTGTCGACGGTATTCTAATCTCATTACTGTCTTCTTCTCATTTTTATGTTGAATGTTAATTTGAAATGATCATTCATGGTGGCTTTTGCCTAGATTTGCTCCTACTGAAAGGTCAGACACTAGGTTATCTTCTGTTGATAGGACGATGTCTTGTATGTTGTTTCCTTTATCGGTTTGTCAACCCATTGGTGGAGAGATTAATTGTTTACAAAATCTAAAAGTATCTTTCCTTATATGTTTGATGCGGAGGTGATCTTGTCCAAGTAAACTGCAGTATTGAAATCTCCCATTATTATGCAGAGTTTGTTGTTTATTTCTTGTCCTAGTAGTGCATACAGCTCCTCGGGCATTTGTGGTAGGTTGGGAGGTCTGTACACTAGTATTAGAGTTATCTTCTTCCATAGACTGTTTATATTGATGCCAATCACTTCTTGCATCCTTGAAATTTTGCACTCTAATGGACTCAGGTGGTCCCTGACATATAACATAACTCCTCCACCCTTTTATAACAATTTATATCCAGCTATCTGGTACTCTCCTACGAAGTCTCTTGTTGCCTCTTGTATCCATGTTTCTGTGATACCTGTTATGTCTAATTCTGCACTTGCTACCAATGCTTTGAAAAGATCTACTTTGTTCCGAATACATTGTGCAATAAACAGCGCCATTCTGAGGGACTTTTCTGTCTTCTCTTCTGTCCTCGGTGGCTTTATAAGTTTCCCTTACTGTCACTATTTCCTGCAGTGCTATTACTAAACATAGAGCTAGTCTGGCGAAATATTGCTGTAAAATTAAATGAGAGAGAGAGAGAGAGAGAGAGAGAGAGAGAGAGAGAGAGAGAGAGAGTTAACCGGGCGAAATATTGCTGAAAAATATTATAGATATATATATATATATATATATATATATATATAATATATATATATATATATAATATAATATATATATATATATATATATAATAATATATATATATATATATCGTTCAGGATTTCAAGCCTGAACCAAGTAAAAGTAATACCCCTTTATAAAGAATTTCACATATTCTAGAGTTGCCCCTATGAACTGAAAGCCTTCGTTCTCTCTAAACCATCTCTATTCCTATTGGCTGCCTTGGAATTAATCTCCATAGGTGTCCTGAATGGGGAGGAGCACCTCTAGCCCGAGATTTTAAGAGGACAAGGCCACAGTAGCTCACTCTCAGAAATTAAACGCCTCTCACCAGCAGAACACCTCTTTCCCCCTTTTGCTCCCCTGCTCCTCTGGGGATCCCAAACGTGTTCTTTTACCATTCATAGTGCACAGATCAATCAGCAGATGAGAAGACAACAAGACCACAGATTTCCAGGTACTATGAGAGTATATTCTAATGCTGTCAGTGAATCGTTTTGCCTCTTGTCTGTATTTCGTTTCATTCTCCTAAGGCGACTTCCCCCCTTCTTGGCTTAGCTTTTCACTCCCCAATTTTGGTTCAATGCTGTGATTAATTCCCCCTTGTGATGCTAGTAATAATATTAAACATCCCCCTAGGTAAACACGCAACATAGTATTCCTTTCTGTATAAGCTCCCAGACAGTCCATGCCCCCTTGAGTGAGCTTTGATATGCAATGCTAAGATCAAGTAATGTGTAACATTTCCCACATGTCCATCGCCTTAGTACTGATCCTAGAATGCAATCGCTTTGCAGACAAATATTGTGTCTGGTTGTGAGAGGGAAATTTGGAACCCTTGGATAGGATGCTTGCATTTAAATAACCCGCTTTGCGCAATTCATAACTCTGTGTCCGGGTCATTCCCCAGTCACGTGTTTCGATGGACCTGCAGCTAACCAACCTTCCATTAATTTCTGGACCTACACATAATTCAAATGTAAATATAGTTCATTTAAACTAAAGTCCAGAGTTTTATGTAAATTCCTCCTTTCAGTAATATCGGCCTTCAGCTGTAGATTTTTTGTTGTGGTAATGTTCGTTCCTCATTTCAAGGCTATTTTAGTATTACTAGAAAGTCACATAAATACATTTTCACAGAGGGAAAGAGCAGTTTAGAACAATATATATATATATAATATATACATATATAATATATATATGATATATATATTATATTTATATATATATAGATATATATATATATATTATATATATATATATATATACATTCTCCCTCAGCATTGAATTCATCACAATATTTACAATATTTACAATGCTGAGTCTGTTTTCCACTTGGTCTATTTACCCCTCTCTCTCTCTCGCTATCTTGTCTCTTTATTTTGAGTGTTTTAGCAATACTTTGCCCGACTAGCTCTCTCTCTCTCTCTCTCCTTTTTAGTTTTAAAATTCATAAAATAGGGCAAAAAGGCTGAAAAGAAGGCACAGAAAATAGTGGGATACATAATGAGGCAGTTCAAATACAGAAACGAGAATACAATGCTGCAGCTCTTATGAATTGTTAGACCTCGTCTTGAATATGCAGTACAGTTTTGGTCACTAACACTAAGAAAGGACATATTGACTAAAAGCGGTACAAGCAAGAGCCACAAAGTTAATTGCATCCACCAGGCAAATAGGTTACCAAAGACGACAGGAAGCCTGAACATGTAATGCATAGAAACACGACGATTGCGAGGACAACAAGAAGAAACATTCAAAATATTGAAAAACATAACAAAAGTAGACAGTAACCTCTTCACATTAAACGAAAACCTGACAAGAAACAATGGATTGAAACTATCACTGAAGAGATGTAACACATCTCACTGTGGGAACTTCTTTATATACAAGATATGTGACACATGGAATAAACTGCCACCAGAAACTGTAAACAGAAACAGTGTGGAAGATTTTAAAAGAGAGCTAGACAAGATCATGAGATCACTGTGAATGAACAGTAAAACCTACTCCTAGAGATAAGACAGCACATGATGTCTCAGAGTGGAGACATCCTAATCCATGTAACTCCTTGTAACTCTCTCTCTTATTTTGAGTGTTTTAGCAATATTTAGACAGGGTAGTTCTCTCTCATTCTCTCTGTTTATTTTTTTTCTCTGTTATTTTGAGTGTTTTTGCAATATTTCACCAGATAAGCTATCTCTCTTTCTCTCTCTCTGTAGGGGGAGTATTGCACAGTAGGCAATAATAAGCAGAGTTTTTGGCTGTGTCCTGGTTTGCGACACAGAACTCCTTCCCTGCTGATTAGTACCATCTTGGTCAAATGCATGCTAACAAACTGTTCCCTGATAAGGAAAGCTGCATAATCATCAAATTCTTTTATACATTCACCCATTTCAGTCCTCCTGTTAAAGTCTCTGTAGCTTAGCTACAAATTGATATACAGTCCCGCCCTGTACTGGTCTAGTCTCAGGGAATGTCTTCCTAAATCACTCCTCATCCAGCTATCTTTTTAACAGCGGTCTCTTTAGGCTACCATTATTCGAAGCTTCATCCAAAGGCATATCAACAAAATTGCAAACCCTTATCTGTTAAGTGTCTTGGATTTTTCCAAAGCATTTGTAATGGTTTATTTTTTTTTCTGTTTTTTTCCTATTCTCGTAATTATTCGTAACATAAGAGTAAGATTACAATCTTCTCTTAGTTGCTCTAAAGGAGATTAATAAGATTATCATCTTCTGTATCTCATCTATTTAGGTTGTGGTCATATTAGATGTTTATTCTCAAAGAGGATTCTCTAAGGGGATTCGAAACTACAGCGATTGATTATGTAGCAGCCATTGAATTTTTTAAATCACGGTATGCTGGCAGTAGGAAAATTAAATGTGAATTAGTAAGAAGTTTTGGGATATCAACAAACTAAATTTAATTAGTAAGATGTCTATGGGATATCAACAAACTAAAATTAATTTATAAATTTTTACATAAATTAAAAATTTGTATCCAAATTTAAACAATTCTTAGCCCCTCCAAGGAAAATTAAATCACGCTCCTGATACTGAGGAAGTTACTGTATAGTTTTCATTATGAAAATGTAAAGAAAATTATGTCCTTTTATTACCCTCATTCAAAGAAAAAATAGTGAAGAAAAGGTACACTTGAAATATGAAAAATCCTAAAAGACGAAGTGTCGAGCCCGAATGACTGGCTGACTGACTACAGCTGGTGTCAACAGCGTGAAGACTTAGTATGATTAATCACTTTGTTTGTTTGTTTGTTTGTATGGTGTTTTAACGTTGCATGGAACCAGTGGTTATTCAGCAACGGGACCAACGGCTTTACGTGACTTCCGAACCACGTCGAGAGTGAACTTCTATCACCAGAAATATACATCTCTCACCTCAATGGAATGGCTGAGAATCGAACTCGCGACCACCGATATCAACCACGCCACTGAAGCGCTTTTAATCACTTTGGCGATGCCGCAAGCGCCGAAGCAGCATGAATTCGATAAGTCGAAATAAAGCGAGGATTTCAGCTGATTTTCTTTCTTCAATATTATCGGTTGCCCTTCTTGGAAGTAATTGAGCAGCAGCAAGAAAGCTCTTGGTACAGATAGTTCGACAGGAACAATTCAAATCATCTAATACCAAACCAATTCTGAACCAGCTCTTCCACTTAGTCCTCAAGATATAATTTATCCCGCTGATATTACAACTTTAACTCGCGGATGAATTCTTATATTTCGATTCAAGACTTACACAAACCTATGACTGTTGGTTAACAGCCAACATTGGTATGCTGATTGGACATTTAAGGTGAATGCTGATGCACTCGAGATGCGAGAGAGAGTGGTGGTGGTAGATCGATGGGGCTAAGTGTGTATCCTAATATCGAAGGGAAATCCGATGGAACGAAAGCTTGTGTTATGGATGAGAATTCACTTGTGAAAGACAGAAGTCAAGTTTCTGTGAATAATAAATAATGTCTCGTTGCAGCTTATTGCATAATCGAGGCCCAAGGGTTCAGAGCTCACCCAACCATTTTAGTTCAGTAGAATTAGGGCTGAACCTAGAAAAAATTTAGATAGATTGACGGTATACTTTTTTAAATCAGAATTTTATGAGCTTTTCGATGATGCATCTTGTCGCTTTGTATCTGTTGGGCGAAAAAAGTTACGAAGCAAAATATAAAGTACATCGGCAAAATTTTCCGTCGACAAAATTACATGTTAATGAACTTCAAAGTATCAGAACTTGGGAATTATTGGAGTTAGAACAATATTTTACCCACCAAAATGTAGCTCCCGATGAGTTCTTGAACTTGCTGAAGGATATATATAAATAAGTTTAATATCAAAGTCACTAATGGTCATAAAATCGTTATGACTAATACAAACTTCGAGCGGAGATAATTACATGCTCTCTGTGGGGTCGAAATGGGTTAAAAAAAAAAAAAGTCAATGATGGCCTATATCTGGTTTAAATTATATATTTGCATTGCTTTAACCTATCCATATTTAAATATTAGTCATTGTTAAAGGAAACAAAATCATTACATTTTTACCAAAATTTATTTCCCAAAATTAACGTGTGACTAAAATTAAAACCATCATCATAAGTTGGGACCTATGGAAGATGCAACGTCAAGACGCCTTCAAATGTAGCTTTTTGATGCTCTTTTGTTTCACAGAAGAAAAACTACTGAACATGATAGCAAGGTCAATAAGGTTTGAAAGGTCACTTTGACCTCCCCACAAATTTCTAAAATCTTTTGATATATTCACAGTATTATTGTTCTATCTGTTTGTCAAAACAACTTTATGGTATCCATTAAAATTGAAGCTAATTTCAAACAACCCAAAAATAAATGTAGAACAATTATAATGAGGCATAAATGTAGTTTCAACCGAGAAATTTTATCATACGCAAATTGTTTTAAAATACTCGGTATTTCATTGATGGTTTATGAATAATCAAACCACAAAAGAGCACTAGAGTTACATTGTATAAACCTTCTAAAAAAGTTGTAGGAGTAAATCTAAAAAATGGAAATGTGAGTAATTCACCATATTCTAACTTTTGATTGTACCAGATAAATGAAGCTCTACTGTAGAGATTCAATTTCACATATTATCTGTCTTTAGATTCTGGTACATTGGAGCACGTGATTCCATGACAATCTTTACATGATGGTCTACATTGCAAACCAGCTTTGTTACAGGAACATCTGTTTCCACATTGTCCTTTACAACCACAGCGAATAATTTTCAATAACTCTGCCGAACCAGCAGCAATATCAGTCATGATGGGTCTAAACTTACCATTACACATTTGCCAGCCCCAGCTAAGTGGTTCAATATCAGTATCACAAAGTGCCTTCCAAACCTTAATTTAAGCGCCTCAGTTGCGTGGTTGGTTTGGTGTTTGCTTCTCACCTCGGTGGTCGCGGGTTCGATTCTCGGCCATTCCATTGAGGAGTGAGAGATGTGTATTTCTGGTGATAGAAGTTCACTCTCGACGTGGTTCGGAAGTCATGTAAAGCCGTTGGTCCCGTCGCTGAAGAACCACTGGTTCCATGCAATGTAAAAACACCATACAAACAAACCAAACCTTAATTTGACGATAGACCCTCAGTCCAAGATAGAATGCTGCTCTTGGAGGAGGAGGAAGCAAAGCAGGGTCAATTCTAGATCTACCTACAGCCCCCATTGCATCATACTTTTGTCTCCTTATTTGCTGCTAGGTACATACATGTTGGAGAGTTCAGGAGCTCAAAAACTCGTACAGCTGCACTTCCAATATCATGACAATCCATATCTTCCAAGTAGAACTGGTCTGCAATCAGCTGCAACTCGCATGAATTATTCAATTTGGACAGAATTGTTTATTTGTTTGTTTGTATGGTGCTTTTACGATGCATGGAGCCAGTGGTTATTCAGCAACGGGACCAACGGCTATATGTGACTTCCGAACCACGTCGAGAGTGAACTTCTATCACCAGAAATACACATCTCTCACTCCTCAATGGAATGGCCGAGAATCGAACCAGCGACCACCGAGGTGGAACGCTAATACCATACCAACCACGCCGCTGAGGCGCTCTTGGACAGAATTGATGTTATTCCAAATGTGTGTATGATGGAAGTAGTGTCACGCCCAGTAAAGGTGTGAGCAAATAAAATGCATTTTATGTGTACTTTATTACAAGCTTCAATAATGTCATTGATACTATAAGACATAAGCTCCTGTGTGTCCTTAAGAGTTCTCATGGTCTTCAAGAAAATGTCTTGACAGTCATTATGAAAGTATACATGATGAAGGAGAAGACAGAGGATATCAGTATCATCAGCCAGAGTTGTAACTAGCCTATCAATAACATTTAGAGCTGTATTAATGTTGGTAGTGTCTGCATCGCCTGGACAATAAATAACTTGGAAACCACATTCCTCTAATTTCTTACCTAGACAATCTGTAAAACTTTTCTTGATAAAATAGCTACTTAAGAATTCTGTTCGATCACATGGGCAAAGATTATCGTCATGGATCTGCACAACTTGGGATACTTTGGCTGTCCTTGATTTGTGTATAGCATCTTTAGTTGAGGAGGCATATCCATCAAATACCACAACACTGATTCTTAGGTACTGACATTTGACAATATACTTCTGAAAAATACTGCTGAACATCTCATTTCTTTTCCAATTACAACACCATCAGCCACAACTGTACCACCACAAGCTTCTCTCGGTGTAACTGGTTGCAAAAGATGATTTTTCAGTGTAGCTTTATTCTTAGCAGCTCTCATAACACCTGCAAACAAAGATTTGGGATATGGTGTTATCTCATAATAAAAGTAACTCTCTATCTCTCTTTCTGGCTCTACAGCAACAAATAAACGCAAAAACAGAGGCAATTGATCTATGAATATACCTTCTTTGAACTGATATTGAAGAATAAAGGCTTTGTAAGTTTGAGATTTGGTTTTTCTTGAATGTGCAGTCAGTAAATGATTTGCCATCTAAACTTTGCTGAATTGAAGCACCAATTTCTTCAGCACGATCACAACTTACATTATTGTTTTCATCAATGGGTCCTGAATCGAGGCATACCAGTTTTTCATCACTATTGAAAGTTTGTGACTCCGAAACCATGTGAGAATTTTGACAAAGTCATCACTGTCACGATGAATGCGCACTGGAAGCATTTCTTTGTGTTTTTCAAGAGAATTGTTCACTGAAGTTAACTCTTCTATGGCTTTACTTACTTCTGCACAACAATGCATGGTTTTTGTCCATACGTTTAATACATTTTCTGTCATACCTTTAGCAATGACTCCTCTTCTTCCTTTTAAAGATCTAATCAAAATTTGCTCTATACACAAAATCATTCCAAATACCTGACCAGGTCTTTTCTGAATGCCTCACAGTATAATTTCCTGTAGTAAATTGTTCAAATATCTCAAGGTGGTCTCTCTTTCTAAATTTGAAATGGGTTGATTGTAGAGGCGGCAGTTTTTGGCAAAGTTGTTGCAGAAAACAGGTTGATCATCTGTTTAGTGTGATGACCAGTCATTTTTTCTCATTGCTTTTATGTACTGCAGCATTATTTCAACATACATCAGGTAATCGAACCACAAAGCGCATGTACGTGACTTTGATGTTAGCTCTGCTTTCTTCTGCACTAACCACTGGATTTTCAAAACTTGACTTGCCCGACTTATGATATTTAGCCTCTGCTGCAACAAGATCGCCAGCACTCAAAAGCCTTCTTTCTATACTTTTTGCAAAATTATCCTCTCTAGCCTTACATAACTCAAGGGTCTCCATGAAGATTTTTGTATCATTTGTGGACACTTCCTCAAAGCCTCGTTTATATCGATGTTTTCGATCAAATATACAGACTTTTCCACAGTAGAAAGGCTGACCTTTAAAATCAAATTTTTCAACTTCTGATCTTGAAATACGCTTAGAAGAACCTAGCTCATTTTCCACTGTGGCTTCATGTTTTGCACATGATTTGTTTTTTAGGAGAGTTCGACAAGACAAGTGGATATAAGTTGGCACGATACTGTTTGTGCTCATTTAACTTTGTAGCCAAGGTATCCAATTTTAATTTTGAGGCATGTTCAGTTATGGTATTTAAGGGATGTTTTCTGCCATCACACTGAAATCTCGAAGCCACATGATTCATAGGATCACCATCGCCGGGACCATCTCCACAATAAACACACACTTTCTTTCATTAGGCACTGCTTCCATCATACTTTAGACATGTTTAATCCTTCTTAGGTCCCTGAAATAAGAAAATCAACTATCATATGTTGTTGTGAAATTTAAACAGTAACAACAGGAAGTTTTAATGTAAATCTAATATGAAAATTTTTTAAATTTGCAGTAGTCAAATATTTGTGACCTTTAGTTACCTTGAAATTAAACTCAATTATTAATATCATTGAGTTTAATTTCAAGGTAACTAAAGGTCCAAATATTTGACTACTGCAGATTTAAAACTTTTCATATTACATTTACGTTAAAAGTTCCTGTCTATTATCTAAGTAATATAGCAAGCTACATTTTGGTGGGTGAATCGTTGTTCTAACTCCAATAGTTCCCAAGTTATAATAATTTGAAGTTCATTAACACGTAATTTTGGCGACAGAAAATGTTGCCAGCGTACTTTATATTTTGCTTCATAACTTTTTTTGCCCAACAGATACAAAGTGACAAGATGCACCATCGAAAAGCTCATAAAATTCTGATTTAAAAACGTATACTGCCAATCTATCTAAACTTTTTCTAGGTTGCCATTTTTTTTTTTTTTCAAATTCTACTACACTATTTGAAGTGTGAATGTAATTGCCTCTTACTTCACTTGGTTCCTTTCACCAATTTTTTGGAATACTCCCTTTCTTCATAAGGGTTCTTAATAAGAAAAAGTGGAGCATCACAAACAACCATAATTTAGACGACAGGATGAGCATTAACACTGAACAATATTTTTTTTTTTTATAAACCCGCCGACGAACTTATTTTGGAAACAAGAGCGACAGAGCTGAAAGCATATTTGTTTATCATTAACATAATATGAAGAAAATGGAAACCATTAAAGCTTCTAAGTGATTAAATATATGTAAAATTATGTAGACATATTTCCAGATACAGTACCATAAGCTTACTTAACAAAAGTGGCAAGGTGGAGAGAACGAAAAATGTGATGCAATGACCAATAAAGATTCAACAGCTTACAAATAGGCGAAGTTTAAAGTCTGTCTATGGTAAAACAAGACATAATTTCGTATGAAGCCTTTCGATGAATCCCGGAAACGTAATGTCTGTCAGCCACTTCCGAAACACGAACAATTGCTGACTCGAGAGATGGAACTAGTGCAATAAAGTTTTGCAGATCCATCTGAGGCATTTCCTAGAATGCATAATAAGTCAGTCTACTGACTCTGGAGTGTTTTTTCCCTACATGCCACACTAAAGTATGATAGAGTCAGCATGATGCAACAATTGCTTAAACAGGAGAGCAGTCCTACGTGACGACTATGACAGTGGGACACATCCCTTCCCCAAAAAGATACTAAGAATGAATAAATAACCATTGCCAGCCGAGAGGCGTGAACAAGATCATTCTGGGAGCTACTTGTTTCCAAGAAGTCTTCGTTTCTACGAATGATGACGCTGTGAAAACTTATGAAATTGAAGAGTGAGATACATCTCCCTAGGACGAAGAGAGTTGGCGACGCAAGATAGGCAGGTGAGGTTGCGGCTCTTATCCCGACTCAACCGCTCTTGCATACACATGTACGGTTGCGCGGCCGTGTAGTTGTTGGTAGTGCCGTTATTGATCGATAACCCACCGTTGCCACCCACCCCTCTCACCTGGTTCCCATCTGGCCTGCCATCGTGAATCGCTCAGCCTGATAGGAGGCCGTAACACGCCACAAACCGAAATCTTACCTTAGCAGTGTGGCGGTTTAAGGACTCTCATGGTGAGCAAATTTGCGTAGAACACTCCGAGTCCACAGCAGTAAGCACACTGACGACTCATCGTTCCCGCCACCCGTTCCCCTCGCTGGTTGTCATAGCAACCCTCGTACCACGCGCACGGTCTTTAACTGTGGCTGGAATCTCGCCTATCAGTTAAGCCATTTTCAAACAATTTTAACTACATCAATTGAATACCGGGACAATCAAAACACGAAACCGAGTGAACAGCGTTGCTAAAGAAATGAGGAAGATGCTCGATAAATGCCTTCTTCCAGTAACGAAAGGGATCGCAGGTCACTGAGGTCAGTACTACCAACTTGACCTGTTAGCGTCGTCTTCAATCCTTTGGGAGGGGAAGGATCAGAATTAGGGTGGGAGAGGCAACAAGTAACGGATAAAGAAAGTAGGCAGTCACTGACCTCGTTCGAACTTTTAAATGAAAGAGTTGAAAACACAATACGTAGAGGTGTGTCAACGATTCAGTGGTACTACTATAAGGAAAATTCATTCCATGAATCTCAATTGAACGAACGACATTTCTGTCACGTGATCACAGAACTTCACCAGCAATTCTCTTAAGAGTTAATTGCACAAAGATTTCGGAGAAATGAGAACTCTATAATAAACTCCATTCGTTGTCGGTGAACATACACAAAAATCAGACATTTAAATCTTAAGCTTATCGATAATCTCTCGTTGATGGTTTTGCCCAAGACCTGTCATTTACCGTAGTTTTCGCTTTGGTTTCCATAGTGTCCTATCACAAAGGCCGCCTGATTGCGATAGGTCTTCAAGTCGAAAGTTTACTTCAGATTGCGCGGAAAGTGACCATGATCATGTCGCAGAAACTGTGGCTTGGCAACGCAGGGCAAAAAAAAAAAAAAAAAAAAAAGCCACACCTCTATTTCTATATAAAATAATTAGGTTTCCAATGAAAATATCTGAAGTGATTTTTAAATGTCAGTTTTAAACTGATGGTCTCTATTTCAGTAGCCTTTCACTTTAGTGGGATAATCTAAGCCCACACTATCAGCATCCGCTACTATACATACTATAAATAGACAAATTGGAGTAACGGAAAGGCGTTCTGTTTTCTTTTATGCATTTAATAAGCCGACGTTTCGTATCTCTTGACACATCTTCCAGGCTCAAAAAGTGATGAACTCAAACAGTAATTGTGTATAAATAGCAAGAGGTATAAACATTATAAAGTACTTGTTAACACCATGTTAAAAGATAATTAAATAAAAAGAAGAGAGAACCTTAAAAACATTTAAAGGATATCTTCAAAAAATTTAAGATATATATAAAAAACAGCAGAACAGCCTTCTTCTGCTGTTCTGTTGTTTTTTATATATATTCTAGGTCTTATTAAATATATTTTAAATGTTTTTCAGGTTCTCCATTTTTTTAAATTGACATTTAACATGGTGTTAACAATATAATGCATCTACCTCTTACTGTTTATACACAATTACTGTTTGAGTTCATCGCTTTTTGGGCATGGAAGATGTATCAAGAGATACGAAACGTCGGCTTATGAAATGCATAAAAGAAAAAAGAATGCCTTTTCGTTATTCCAATTTGTCTGTTGTTTGAGTGTCTGTTCCTGTCTACATCTTACACACACACACACACACACACACACACACACATATATATATTATATATATATATATATATATATATATATATATATATATATATATACGTATATATATATATACTATATATGCATATATATATACATATATATGTATATATATATATTATATATATATATATATATATTATATATATATATAGTATATATATATACACTCACTGTGAATCAATGCTAGGCCTACCTTACATTAATTACTGACAAGGGGTTTGTGCCTCTGGCATTGGTACACGATTCGGTCAGCTTGAGGATTGCCCGGTCACTTATGACTTGTCTATTAATATTTTGAGAGGACATGAACTAATCGTGATTATTAGGTCCATTATGTATGTATGTAGCTTTGCTCCTTACTGTGACGCTACAGTCAAACGCATAAAACAAAATACATAATTCACATTGTAGCTACTAATTTTGATCATTGCAATAATGGCGTCAAGTAAAAGGCAGAGAAGTGGAATAATGAAAACGTCTTTGCAGGAGAAAGGCTTCAGAGCATGAAATTCTCAAAAAACAACAAATATGGATAAGACCATTCTAGAACGTACATTAACTGATAAAATTTGATTTATCATAGCTAATTGTTTGAAATAAAACAAATCCTTCGGTAAATTTGCGCTATCACCAACCTTGTAAGAGCTTTTTGTTTCTGTGTTCGGAAAAGAAAGAATTTTGGCCACATAAGCTATATTTCTATTGTATTCTCTCAAGCAAAGTCAATTATTTGGTGATCATTTTACACAATTCTTGACTGCAAACCAGTATGCCTCTAGCACCCGTAGGGAAAAGACAAGTTTTCATGACTGCCTAGTATCCGAGGGAAGTGGCCCGTGATGTTTGTTTTTAAAATCATTCCTCGATTATAGTTCATTGGCATCGCTCTGGCCTCTCTTTCAGTGCCAGCATAGCTAGGTTGATTTGTCACCCTTCTTTGTGGTAAAACTTCAAGAAAGTGAATGGTATGATACAAAATGAAGATCAAGATACAAAACTACAGTACTACCCAGGCCGCATGACGAGTCACGCAGACTCTACCCCATTGGGGCTAGAGTCGAAAGACTAATCCACGACAACACAGCATTCTTTGTTAATGTTCAAGAAGATTCTAAAGTCGGGGAACAGGACTGTTTTTCACAGTGAACAATTTGAAGTGATAGAATGGACCCTCGGAATATAATGCCATGAAAACTACAGTAGCAAAATATCTGGGCGTTACAACGTAAGGAAAGCATTGAGAGGAAGAATGATTGGGCTAAAGTGGATGATGCGACAAAATTCCCGAACAGTTCCCACATTATGAAAATAAAGTTTGAAACACCAAAGATGGCAAAGTGAGCCATAGAAGGAGGATTTTTTATAGCCTGCCAGTACATTCCAACCCAGTATATTGAACAGGATAATGTCAATTGTGAAATTGTCATCTAGCTATAAATGCTACTGCTCTTATGAGCATCTGTATAAGAAAAGTTCTAAAGATAAAAACTTCAGAATGTGCTCTGAATGCTCACCACAATTATGATCATACATAGGCACAGAGAATGTCGAGGAAATCCATTGATACAGGAAATTGTCAGGCTAATGCAAATAACATCCAAATAACATACAAGAAGAGACAAGAATTGCGACAATAACAAATTTGGCAATAAAACTGGGGCTGCGTCAAGAAGGACTCTATCCCTTGTAGTACAGGAGCATTAGGTCCTAAAACATGCCAACTTGGAAAAAAATGCAGAAAGCTGATTTTTTTACTGATGGTACTACAATTCTTCCTCAGTTGAATGACATAAAGTTTACCAAAGTTAACCCTGAGCTTGCTGAGTAATTCAAAATGGCGTGCAAGATGGCTGCCATTAGTACGGAACCCACTTTCTGAACTAATAACGCTAAAAATGGGGGAAAAAGTTTAACAAATTAGGTTTTAAGCAGCGGAAAGAACATTTTTCATGTCATTTATTTGATATGTTACCCATTTAGTCATACTTTAATATAAAAAAATTCTTTATTTCCTCAAAATAACGTGGTGTGAGATTTTATGCAATTCAAAATATGATTTGTAGTCGTTACTAACTCCTGTTTTCAATTCTCCTACATATACCATATACCCCCTCCCTTTCCCTAATACACTGTGATACCCATTGCAAGGGGTGGTGAGGAAAAGTGAACTTCCCGTATCTTACTGGTGAGCCGTTCCCAGACACTTAGTCTACCACACAGATCCTTCGTGATTACACCACATTTCATCAGACAAGGCTGTTCAGGTACTTTATATTCATCTGGTATCATCTCAAAATCTCTCAAAATATCTCACCTTTGTATTTTATAACATATATATATATATATATATATATATATATATATATATATATATACTATATATATATATATATATATATATATATATATATAAACTACATTAGGTAAAGACTAATTGTATTCAGACTTACTTATTGTGCTCTAAATATCCAATCTCTCGGCACCAAAGGCATTGTTTTCCAAATCATTTGTAATCTGCGAATGAGAATTATTTTTAAACTACGAATTAAGAACCAGGGATTTAGTTTGACATCAGAAACTTTTCTTTGTTTCAAGGTATGAGTGATGGAAGAAAGATGCCGATGTGTGTTTTCTGCAATGAAGCCATTGGCATGGATCAGGGTGCAATGGGTCTTAGCAATCAGCAGTGAAATAAAGGATGGGTTAGACCAGTTGTTAGTAAGCATAGCACTACCAATTCCTATACACAAGAGATGTAGACAGAATTATCTCTTGCCTAAAAATGTCAAAAAAAGGAAGAGAGAATCAGATAACTCTGGTAAAAGATCAGAGTACAAGGCACCAATATGCAGGTCCCAGACAGACGATTTCGACCTACGAAACCAGTGTATTGACTATTCTATGATAAGCAAACAACCTCTTAAGAGACGTGATAAAATACATGAATCGAGAACTAAAGACTTTATCCACTCATTACATAGAACGCTCTGATAAATGGGGCAATGAAGTACATGTGCGTATTCAAAAAATTGGAGATACAGTTGCTGCTGAGGTAAAATATCACCATGACTGTCAGGTAAGTTTTCACAAGGGTAGGGAATCTGTGCAAAATCCCACAAAAAGGCCTAAAGGTCGTCCTATAGGGTCAGTTGATGAAGAGAAAAATGTAGGATTTTACAAACTTTGTGAGCTCTTAGATAACAATGATGACCACCAATACACTTTGACAGAATTAGAGGGTCTTTTGAAGGATTGTTCTGGAGATGGTGGAGTGTACACTGCGAGACAACTAAAGTCTAAACTACAAGATAGGCATAAAGATAAAATGATTATTACGTGCGAGCAAGGTAAAGAGACAATTTATACATTTCTGAATGAGAGTAATAATATACTGAGACAACATTACAGTAATACTGGACTAACACCTGAAGAAATTGTCGACATGGCTGGAGTTCTCATAGAAGATGAAATAAGGACAACCATATATGATAAATCCCAGTATCCAAAATTTTTGGAGATGAGCAACTATGAGAAGATGGAAGAACGTGTTTCTCAACTTCTATTAAGGTTACTTAGTCATCTCATCAAGGACAGACGCCGTAGGATTGCAATATCACACAGTATAACATCAGCTGCACGCCCCAGATCATTTCTCTCTCCAATTCTCTTAGGAGTATCAGATCAGTGTACTGTAATGCTAAATTCGAATCTCGTGAATTAGTTGATTTACTTAGCAGTCTAGCATTTGCAGATGATTACCGAGAAGTATTACGCCTCTGCAGTGCAATGCAGGAGAGAAAATGTATGAATGGGTTGACAAATTTGTGAATTTTGTATTTGACAATGCAGACATTGACACTCATACACCGACTGGACTTGGAACATGGCATGTTTTGGGAGGCATCGCAGGTGTAATGCCAGCTGGAGAGATTGTGGAAGAAAACTTGCCTCGTTCTACACAAGTTCAGTCCGTTGTGATGCTAGTAGATTTGCACAATTGCCCACCAAAAAATACAAAAAACCACAAGTACCAGGTCTCAGAAATGTATTAATCAAACCACTAGAACCTTTCAGTACCTTCTTGAGATTAGGTATAACCTTAGACAATATCTGGCTGGCCAGCTTCCATGTAACACAGACTGCACGGTGCCCATTATGGAGTGGTTTCAATCAAACTCCCATGAAGCAAATCCACTATGATGTAAGCAGAATAGACATTCTGCCATTCATTAATAACAGTCCAAAATCATCCAGACACCCTTTACTCTGCCCTCTGCTATGCCCAGGATGTGTCGGAAAAGTACAGGCGTGGTATTATCCCTGTCACATTTGATCAGCCACTATACCAGAAAGCAGTTGAAATAGTACAAGCATCTCCAGACCTTACCAAAGTTATAGTGAGATTAGGTGGCTTCCATCTTTTAATGTCATATATGGGTGCAATTAGACATATAATGGCAGGGAGTGGGCTGTCTGATCTATGGGAGACTGTCCATGGAATCAACACAGTGAAGCACATGCTGACTGGGCATGCTTATGCTCGTGCACTCCGAGCACACATGCTGACAGCCTCTTCTCTTGTTGGGAAGATGCTTCATACATCAACATCTTGTAACACACTCAACTTGGATCATCTTAGAGTTGTCCATGAAAAGCTGCTTGATGGGAAATATGAGGTTGGGATTCTTCAACAGGACTCCTCTGTGGCTCATTTAAAAAATGTATTAGATGATCTAGAACATAACCTGACTACAAACTCAAGAACAGGAAAACTGTGGATTGAATATGTCAAGATGATACGTCTAATGCTCTTTTTTCTACGTGCTGAGCGTACTGGTAATTGGGAAATGCATCTATTTTGTGTCAATGCAATGATCCCCATCTTCCATTCTGGTGGACACCTAGCATATGCAAAGTCTGCCCGTCTCTACCACACACAGATGAAAGAGCTCCCCACCATCATGGACAAGGATCAGTATGTTACATATACAGAATCTGGATACTGGACAATACGCCGGAGTGACCGATTCTGGTCTGGGAATTTTACTGACCAGACCATAGAACAAGTTTAAATGAGGATGTTGAAGACTCGTGGAGGTTTGAAGCATGGCCGTGGCATCACAAGCAGCACTCAGGCAAGGATGATTCATGTCCTGCCAAAGACTATTCCAATATGTGAGGTAGTTGAAGATTTTTGTGGAATTTATTCTCAGACAAGTGATCAACACACTGACATGAGAGCCTCCATGACTGAACGTGACAGGAAACACTATATCCTTTTTTGAAATTCGTTTGATGGCCACTCGCCATTCTCATACACAGGTGAGCACAGTGAAAATCTTATCTCACTCGCAACTGGTATCGTGGCACCAACATCTGCCAATGCTGAGTGTGCCTTTGAGATGGGAAGGAAATCAGCTGAAAGTGTGACAGGTAAGAATTTTGCAGATGTTAAACTCAAAAGAAATGATCGAGTTACATCAATAGGAGCAGCCACCAATGGAGTGACAGTCCGTGGCAAAGTGGTAGAGGTAGATTCCACACTATTATTCATGCGGGTCACATGTGTTATAGAAAAGCAATCTGAAATGGAAGTCTACCTTCAGCATGAGTTTAGTAAACAGCCTCCTGCATTATTTGATAAAGAGATGATGCGCAAGAATACTAAAAGTAATCTTGCAAGTCTCATAAAAGCTCCAGTTGTACCCATCTCAAGCGATGACCTTCAAAATCCATATTGCATTGTCGATGGTGGACATCTACTGCAAAGTGTTCCTTGGCCAACAGATGTGGATGGTTGCACATATGGTGATGTTTGTAGCACATATACGTACTAAACACCTTTGGTATATGCACAGTATGTTTTGATGGGTATTATGCTACATCAACAAAATTTGCAGAGCAGAACCGGCGTGGGCTTTTTCACACGGTCTCTGCAGATATAATTGTTGATCTTGAATATCCAGTCACTACTAATCAACGTTCATTCTTGGCCAATAGAACAAACAAGTCACAGCTAATGGAAGAGGTTAAAGTTCAGCTCTCAAGTAAAGGAGTTAAATGTCTACAGGCAGAGGCAGATGCTGATTACATACTGACCAGCACAACTACTAGTTATGCAGAGGTCCACACTGATTGCCCAGGGGTACTAGTAGGCACTGACACTGATTTACTAGTAATGCTCATTGACAAAGTAACATATAAGAATGTATATATGATGTACTCACGTAATAATGTCTATAAGATCAGTGGTACACAAGAGGTAATGCACCATCAGTCCCGTCGACACATTCTTCTAGCCCATGCAATCACCGGATGTGATACGGTGTCTGCCCTTTTTAGCATTGGAAGAAATTAGCACTTACAGTTTTAGAGAACCACAGCCAGTGCGACATGTTTGATAAATCTAATAAGTGTGATTCAAGTCATGATGAGATAGCTAGGGATGGGGAAAATTTTTTATTAAATCTCTACAAGTGTAATAAATCAACATCTCTTGACAAGTCTCGGTACATATTGTACACACAGAAGGTGAGCAAAATGAGCAGCAATTTTAAGCTAGAGAGCCTCCCCCCAACCTCTGCAGCAGCTAAGTACCATTCATATAGGACTTACTTTACAATACAAGAGTGGCTGTGAAATCCTGGAAAGCTAGATCCTACAAATTGGGGTTGGTACTACAAAGGTAACGTGCTGACTCCCGTCTTCACTGATAGGCCTGTAGCCCCAGAGCAAGTGCTGCTTATTATATCCTGTGGATGTAAGGGAGGGTGTGCGAAGAGGTGTAAGTGCCGTAAAGCAGGAATGATTTGCTCAACCATGTGTTCATCATGCATAAGTCAAACATGTACAAATTCCTGGCCTGCAGATGATGAAGAGGATGAGAAAATACTATGAAACCTGTGAATACGTGTATATGATTTTTTTTTGGTTAATTCAATATTTATGATTTGAATTTTTTTTATTTGGTTATTAATGGCAAGAACTTGTACATGTTACACTGAATAAAAGAAATCACATTATATATGAGTCTGGTGTATACTATGCTTGATTCAGTAGATATTTTGTGATCTCTTGTATTTTATTTAGATTTTAAATCTCGGAACATGTAAAGTTCTCTTTGAATAGAAGAAACCATATTAAATACGAGATATGTGTCTACTATGGATAAATAACAAAATTGCTTAATTTAATATTTATAATGTGAAGATTTATATTTTATTTGGATTATAAGGCCAAAACATGTAAACTTTACATTGAATTAGAGAAATCACATTAAGAATGAGTCTTGTGTCTATAATGAATGACAAAAGTATTTTTCTCGGTTTATTTCAATATTTGTGATGTGAAAATTTGCATTTTTTTTTTATTTTAAAGGCCAGAAAATGTAAACTTTACAATGAATAAAAGGAATCACATTAAATATGAGTTTTTGGCACCAAAGTTCCTTGTTTAATAAGTACTAAACAATGCTGAAGAGTATTTTCGAAAATTAGCCGCATCGCAGCCGCCATCTTGGATTTTTCAGCAAGCTCAAGGTTAATTTAGGTAAACTTTATTCCACCGAACTTAGTAAGGTTTCAGATAACTTATGTGAAAAATTCAGCATTCTGCATTTTTTTTTCATGTTGAACCCTATTGCTCCTGTACTATTGGTTATAAACAGCATATTAGCAGATAACAATTTACTAATAATACGTTTCTCTGAAGAAACAATAAACATGATAGCAAGCACCACGAAAAGGAATAACAGATAAGAAAACCGTTCAAACAAAGAAGAAGAATTTCAAGCAACTCAGAATATAAAATGGCATATGCAAGATTGCACACAACATAAAGAAAACACAGCAGAAAGTTCAGAAGACGACTTATCAGATGAAGAAGACTTTATACCAGGAAATGAACCTTATTCGGACTCAAACTTACCATTTCATCCCTCGGGACGTATAAGTCATTTGCAAGAAACGGAACATCAATCGTTAAAAAGAAATACAAGCCTCACTACAAAGTTTCTCAGATTTCTCCAGTTTTCCCATTTCGCATAATCCACGAGGATTTACTTCAGCATCAAAACATACCTACTACGCCAGTAGCCAGGAATACTAGTAAACAGACAAATGAAAGAAGAATAACAATTCTTAGACCACTGCAACTCGAATGGCTTCAACTCTGCGAAGAATTGAAATAAATCAACACAACGTGAAATCCTGGAAAACCAAGAAATTTCATCTATATGATATGTATAGAGAAGAAGACCATGACATAATATGACTCAATGAGCATGGTATCAAAAGAAAAGAAAGTGTGAAAATGTTAGGGTACAATATATATATGTAAGCAAAACTGCTGATGAAGCCTCTGCTCAGGAATAGCAATAGCAATTAAGAATAACATTAGACATAAAATAATAGATGGCTTCCAAGATGTTTAGCAGTCCAAATCCAAAATAACAAAGGACCAATAATGATCGTTACAGCTAACAAGCCGCCAAGAAGCCATTATTTTCTACTTCCAAATGTTAATGAACAGGAAAGAACCAACATGTCTCATTGCGGATCTAAATGCCATGCACCAACTATTTGGATATAGGCAATCTAATGACACAGTTTAATAAATTAATAGTAAATCATACATTTAGGGCCTGATTTTGAAACTTTCGCAGCAAATAACAGAAAAGGAAAGCCAGATATAATATTAGGAATAACAAAATTCGCCAATATATTGACATTACAAAATGACCAGCAACCTCCTTCGATTATATACAAATTATAATTACATTGTCAGAAAATCCAATTATAATCCCATTCTTAGAAAACCCAAATATAAAAAGAGCAAGTTGGGAAAGCTTCAAAAATAAAATACCAAAAGGAAAAATGAGTAGACAGCCAACTAGAAATTCAAAATGGTACAAAAATATAAAGGAAGCTATAAAAAATCATACATATACCCATAATTGAATCCACTACACTTCCCAATAATTGTGAAAAGTTAAATTTAATACAATGGCACTACAACAACATTCAAAATACAGTACTTATAACAGGCTGAAGCAACACATTAATGAGAAGATATGTACGTATCACTACAAGACCAGTTAGTACAAGAAAACTCAACATTACATCATCAAAAATTGGGAAGACGTAATAAAAAAAAATACACAAATACAGTACAATAATCCAAAACAGTTTTGGAACTCCGTTTCAAGACTGAAGGTAAGCAAAACTATTACATCACCTTACATAAATCATAGGAATGAAAAAATATATATCGACCAAGACAAAGAAGTATTGCACTAGGCATACAATAATTATAGCAGGAAATATTCCAAATAACGCAGGAGGATAACCAAAATTTCGACAACCAACATGAGGCAGTAGTTAATGAATTCAATGTACAAAATAGACACAAAATATCCGCATCATGCAGTGGATATTAGCAGACTCCATTGACAAGGAAAATAGAGTTATGGGAAATCAAAAGAATAATTGAACATTTTAAACACAAGGTACCAGGAAGAAGTGGAATTAACAAGGCTATAATAAAAAATTTACCATGCATTGCTTTTGAAATATGGGGTATTTTTCAATTATATTCAAGAATGCAATAATGATTTTGATACCCAAACCAGGAAAAGATACGTGTCAGGTAGAGAATTATAGACCAATATCATTTACTATAAGTACCTGGTCAAATATAGGGGGGAAAATAATGAAAAACAGATCAGTGTTGTTCCTAGAAGGTGATCAGTTACACAATATAAATCAATATGGATTTAGAAAATGAAGAGTATCCCAAATTGCAATTGCAACAGTATATGAAAGCATTGCACTATCACAACGAAGAAAGTACCTATCCAACATAGTATCTAGAGATGTAATCAAGGCATTTGACAAAGTATGGATACAAGCACTCCAATACAAAATATTACATCTCAACCTCCCAGGCATTTTTGAGAAAATCAATGCAACCTCATTAAAGATGGAGCATCAGCAATCAGTCACAAAATTACGTAGGATCTGTACTAAGTCCAACATTATTCATACTTTTATATGATACATCAGATATGACTTCACCACCAGAGTACCGTACTGATGTCTGCTTTGCAGATGATGTAACTCAAACAGTCATACGCCCAGAAAAACGTACACGAAGAAGGGGCCCAACTTTGGAAAGACAAGTAGCACAAATGGACCAAGCTGAAAGAATAAATCAATTCGGAAAGAAGTGGAAGATAAAAACAATTAAATCTAAATGCCAACTAGTATCAGTATCTTCATACAAACCTGCACAAAAAATGTTAACGCAACAACCAGTGAATTTTACTAAAAGCACAAGAGTACTAGGAATGTCTTTCGGAAAAAGAGGGCTACCAAAGTTTAGTGGAGTTCCACATCTGGCGAAAATTGAAGTTTCACTTCACATTCAAGCAAAAGTTTATTTTTTGGTATTAAATTAAAGCTTGGGATCTGAGCAACATTTTTAGTCCGAGTGAACAACACACAAACCTCTCTTGGGTATGTTTAAGCACATGGATCCATGGAGGAGGTTAGACTCCTGATGTGAACATTATAAAGGTTCATAGCCCTTGAACCTGTAGTGCAAAATGACCATTTTAGAAGTCAGCAGTAAAAACTTTTTTGTCTTTTATTAACAATAGATACAAGTAATTACTTTCTAGCAGATAATCATTTGATTTCCTTGACACATCTTATTTATTTCATTACCAAATCTATCGATTTCACGCGTTTATTCCGATAAAAAAAATTATCCCAAAATATCACACTATCCTGAAATATCTGTATAAGCTACATACTTATGTACATACATTTATGTCAATTGCAGATAAATGGATCAGTTATAAAGGACCTACCTTAAGAAAGTGACATTGAGGGAAATGGCACATGCGAGTTTTATCTTGTGTATTAAGCCTAAGTCTGAAAAACGTAACCATTCTTTAATATCGTGGCTATGTGTTTTGCATAAATTGTTAAAGTTGTATTCATAAATGTGTCTGTTTGTGAGAGGATTTTCATATTATATATATATATATATTCCATAACAGTTGTGCAGTGTTACTGGTACGGTACTTGAATATTAAACAGATCTGCAGAGCACTGAACCTGCGAATATGAAGAGCAAAGTACAACATTTTAAACAACATGCAGAGTTGTATGGTCAAACATTCACTGTACTTGACAGCCGTGGAGGAAACCTGCAAGAGTTCTTCCGCCACGAATCTTCCCCATTCCACCTGCACTCTCTTATGAAGGAACAATAAACTCTTTTGCAAAGTCAGATTTATTGACATGCATATTGGAATCAGTCACTTCAAACATAATGACAGATGATGAACTGGTAGCACCTGATGTTTATGAAGTGATTGTTATTGACGGAGGTACACTGATCCACAGTCTTCCTAGAACAACAATCCAAGGCAAACATTTTGATATTTCAAAAATGCATTTTTACCAAGGGTCGAGCATTACCTAACTAAACCAAAAAGAATGGACATTGTATGGGGATCAGTATCACAAATCCTCAATTAAATTAAGTGCACAGAGAGAGACGAGGAACAGGAACACGACAACGTGTATCAAGTTCTGCCAAGGTTCCAGGGAATTGGCAATCCTACTTAGCAAATGCAGAGAATAAAAAGGAACTGCTCTTATTTTTTATCTGCTAAACTCGCTGAAATATATCACTTCAGGAGATCAAGTCCTCTCAGCTGGGGAAGGTCCTCCGATAGGTCAGTGTAATCACGAGGAGGCAGACGCGTGTTGTGGTCCATCGTTTACATGCCATTGAATATTCATCAACCGCAATGGTACTTACTGTAGACATGTTGTTATCATACTGTTGAAACAACTTTCATCACTTTATGGCTGTAAACCCAAATGCACAGATCTGGATATCATTCAAATCAGGAAAAAACAACCAAAATGATATCTCTCAATGACATTGTGTCAAGCTTGGGAGCGACAGCATGAAAAGCCTTGGCACTCTTTCATGCATTTACTGGTTCAGATAGCACATCATCTTTCAAGTTGAAAGGAGAGCGTTACTGCTGTAAAACGAAAGCCAAAGTACCATCTTTAATAAGAGAGTTTGCATCTCTTGCAAGTTTCCCTTTTGTTGTTTCACCCACACTGAGAGAAGTGGCAATGCAGTTTGTGTGCAAGCTTTACTCGAATGATGTATTCACTGATGACACAAACGTTGACCTTGTTCGGATAAAGTGTTGCACAAGACTAGAGATGTAGAGAGAATACCTCCAGCAAGTGATGCACTAGTTCAGCATCTCAAAAGAAGCATCTTTCAAGCAAGCATCTGGGTAAAAGCACATGAACCAATGGCACCCACCAACAGCCCCAAGAACTATTGATGGGAGGAGAAAGACGAGAAACTTGTTCCAGTTTGGACAACAAGTCCAGTTGCTAAGGATGTCTTCGACCTTGATGTGAAATGCACCTGCACAAAAAGATGTTCAACCTGTAAATGCAAGAAAGCTAATTTGAAATGCACACGATTGTGCAAGTGTAAATGTGATAATGAACAGAACTAGGCATGTTAATGAGAGCAATCACTCCTTTATGCCGTGAAGTGATCCGTCAAATGTATGTGTTTTTTTTAAGATTCATGTCCATCTACATGCTATTTTATGTGCTATAATCGAAATAATGGTATAACAAGCTGCTATTTGTTATCAAAATCCATCTGATATAAAATATTTGCAGTTTGGGTCATTAGTCTCAAAGATATAGCATTATAGACATGTAATATTTTCGGCGTTTTAGCTCCTACGGCACCTAGTATAACTTGTGTTCCCCAAAATCCTAAAAGATTATTTGCTTGCTGTCTACTCGGAATAAAAATGTTATTTAGACCGTAACCTTCAAATTTTACCAAAAATCTCAAGTGACTGGTGGTTCTGGCACCCCACTAGTAAGCATAGCAAGAACACGAAATGCAACGCTAAAAAAGTTTAGGAATAAGAATAGAAATATTAAAATCCATTTCTATGAGTCTAACTAATGTAATATCCACCAGTACCCACGTGTTTAGCACCGACTTCCAGTGTAAGGGCATTATAAAAATTTCAAAATAAGATGCTAAGGTCCGCAGTGAGTAACAATCAATATGATGATCTGCATACAGAACAAATACACAAAAAGTAGAATCAATTAATCAGAGAATATATAGACTGGCAACCAAAGTATGGAGTAGACTAGTTCTATACAAGGAAGAATTAACGGAGGAAAGGGAAGCAGAAGAGAGAAACTACCCACTCAACGCAGGCCACAGATGGTGGAGAAGAGTATCTTCATATATTCATTGATATTAACCTCAACCATTTATGCTATGAAGAAACGTCTTGTGAAAAACGCAATTTACAGAATTTACTTTGCAAATATATTGCAAACTCATTATTATAACAATTAATATTAGGGTAATATAAATAGAATTATACTATTAGTTAAATGGAATTTAAAATGTGTAATCTGTACAATCCACTATGTTAATATAGTGCAAAATCATTATTGTAAAAAGTTCTTCCCTTTGATATAAGTAGAATCATTATTCCTACATATGGGATTTTGTGAGCGGAAGGAGATCGAAGGTGTCAGAGCTTACTAGGACACTTGTCAGTGCTTACGCAATCAGCCCTTAGAGCAGGCTGGCATGGAGACAAAGAAATGCACACGTTGATAACATCTTATTGACTTAGCTCCTCCTGAGCTGGTCCTAAAAAAGGTCACAGAAACTTCTCCCAACGGAAGTTGATTATGGGCGTGCTCTGTGCGGGAAGTATGTACGAAGGTTGGTTTGATGGGCGGAACGAGTGAAAGATAGATTTTGATTTCTGAAACATTTATCATTATTCTTAAGCGACACCTTTTAAATGAGGAGGTCCCGGTCTCGGACCCCTGCCGATTGCCAGAAAGGTGAGCACGGAAAAAAAACGTTATTTACAGATCCCATGTGAACTTTGTTGTATTTGTCGCAACATATATATATGACAGTGACCTTTTATCTTATTTTTGTGATGTGTGCATGGATTGGGTCATTGGCATTTTGCTGCATTTTATTCTTACATTTCTCTGCAGTTTTATTCTTTTATTTTTTGTTTGTGAGTAATGTGGGAAAATCCCAGGTATCATTCCCTGTGCATATTTCTAAAAATGTCTTTCTCTTTCTCTCTCTCTTTGTGTCTCTAGATGTATCAGTGAGAGATCACAAGTAAACAGGGAACTTGACATGTCACGGACTTATATGTTTGAGTTTTTGGGACTTGTGTTTTTGTGAGTTTGCTTAATAGATTTAGAGGCATATTACCTTTAGTGGGGCTTAACTCAATTGATGATCTGATGTCTTATGATTATCTCATTCATTTCAATTGAATCATATTCATCTTTTTTAATAAACTTTAGTTTCATAGACATGGGTTTCCTATACCTCCTACTTACATTTTAGAAAGAGGGAGAGACGAGTGTGAGCGAAATGGTAGACTTGGAGACTTTATATTTTTTTTTTTTTTTTTTTTTTTTTTTTGAGACTGTACCGAGGTTAGAACCTCGGTAACAGATTATTTGGTGGCAGACGTCAATATGAACCGTTTACGCCTTTTGAGGGATTGGTCTGCGATATAGATAGAGTTGGGAATTGAAACTTTTCAGTAGTGTTGGTATTCGTGTTGATCGCTGTCTTATTATTATCTTCCGCTTTGGCGAAAGATTGTGTGTCTTTTCTTACGACTGTTGTTCGTAAGCATTGTTGGTTCTACTTCTCTTCTCGCCTACGTTATATCTAGTAAAGTTGATTCTTCTTAGAATAAGGGAGATGATTCAAACGGAGGAAGTTGATATCTTAAAACAGCTTTATTTCTCAACTCCATCACTAGAGAGATGGTTAGGGTCAGAAGACCGCTCCGTTTGATAACTGGAATAGAACTAATATTACAAGGCATCGTGTCGATAGCGAAACACTAGCTATCTCAGCGATTTACACATAAAAATGAATACGTAGTCCGCCGGCTCAGAAGTCATGAGGTTTCGGTGCGGGTTAACAGGTCAACCGCTTCCCATGGAAGGTGTTGTTGGCTGTTTGTAAACAGGAATGATGAGATGTTCAAATGCAAACCAGGCTACTGCAAGCATTGCACAGCGTGATCTAGATTTTAGATTGTCACGTAGGACGCTCCTAATTCACCAATTACCCCTTAGGTCGTGGGTTCTATTTACAGATATGTAATTATCTGTTATAATTAATGTATTTATTACATTAGGCTCGGACAGCTACCATTCAAGCCTTAAATAACAAAAGTTACTTTAAACATGGTTTCTTAGGAGTGTGCCCGTAACATATATTTAGACATAATCATAAACAAGTGATTAAGTGCATAAAAGGTTTTGTTACATACCCTTTTTGGACATATTCATAAATAAAGAAAAATGCATGGAAAATATAGATCCATGTTTGATATATATATGGCATATAATGTAATAATGATTATTAGGTACCAGGAAAAAAAATTAAAAGGTTAACATGTATACATGAAGATTCTAGTAATAGGTAACCCGATTAAGAGTAGCGGTTACTCTGTAAAGATACATAACACGATCATGGATAACTGTTAAAGAGTACTTGTCACTCTTTGTAAAGATATATAATTGTGCACAGATATAGATTCCTGGTACGTACACGCACCAACAGTTTAATGTATATTGGGCTTCAATATTTTATTAGGTGCCCAAAAGATACTCTTATCTATATTAATATATATTGGGCTACAATATTTTATTAGGTGCCCGAAAGATACTTTTAACTGTTCAAAATGCAAAGGCCTGGAGTCTCTCTTGCCCTACATATTGCCAGCATACAGACCGCTTTTCCCACACAACACAATTCCAGACAATTTTCCCCGGAACCAGGTTAAATGGCCAGTTTCAGATGGCCCTGAACGTAAACGCTTTTAACACAACAGGAGTGTCGTCTGGACGCGGCAGAACGTTCCTTTGAAGATCCGTCTGTGTTCGCCTCAACCTACGCCAAGCAAAGATGTTAACGGCGATAATAATCATTGCCGTAACACAAAACACGGCTAGCAGCACGTAGAAACGAAGATTTTCTCCTCCTGCATAAGTCGGCGACGTGTGGTCCATCTCAGCCAGTTGCGTCAAACGATGAGCCACCCGCGCGTTGTATGGGAGAGGTAGTGATGGGATAATTGTAGTCGCCCACGTATAGTTGGCAAAATAGGTCCTCTCACGTATTATAGTGTGGACCCCCCTGACCGTGTAGTTCGTAGATGTCCCGGTACAACCGTCAGCTGCGACAAAGACCTGGGAATGGGCTGTGGTCCCGTCCGGACATGACACTTGAAAACCTTCCTTGTCGTATCGGATCCAGGAGCCGTTGTTCAGTCTGTAATTGAACTTATTACTGTCAAAGGGATAAAGTTTCTTCAGACAACCTTCGCATGTATGGGAGAGAGAACCGTTTAGCACTATGCCTAACTCACATGAATCCATTGATATAGGATGGAATTCAAAAGAGTCAGCTGTACAAATTTTATTATTCATGGCTTCTGAACAGTGAGTGAATTTATCTAAGTCTTTAATGACTGTATATGATTTCCTATCAGGGGAAATCAATACATGTCCCGTCAAATTGGATATTACTGGACTTGAGTTATTCGTCATGAAAGTTGGGAACGGTGCTATTTTGTATGATTGCCAGGCATCGGAAGAATCAAAGGGGATGGTTATCATAATCCTGTAATTTTCAACGCTTACCGATATTAAGCTATAATAAAACTCTATTTTATGGGCGTCTAATAAAGGAATATAACCTAGTTTCTCCCGTCCGTTCTCCAAAGTTAAAGTCAGATCTTTAATAGGCATAAGGTGTGGGGATAACACACCCACCTTTGTTTTGCCTAAGCCGTCAATAGCTTCCTACACTAGTCTTTTTTTTGATTTCCCTCAATAAAATGTGATATTTTGGTATGGATATGATCTATTTTTGAACTATAATAAGCTAACGTAGCCAGCAAGTGTTGTACTTCCATAATCTGATCGATATTACTAGAATGTTCGTTCACCAAACTCATTATTTGATTGATTGAGGATAACTGGCTACGCAGTTCGGACAAAGCTAATTCGGTTTTATGTTGCAAAAACTCAATTCTCTTATTTTGATTATTTATCTTAAGGCGATTTGAAATTCCTAAGCCTAAACTTGCAACAGATCCCAAGATGTTTAATCCAGCAAATATAAGCGGGTTGCGACGTTCGAGAGTATTGTGCCGCACAGACCACATCAGCAGGTCTCGAGCAAGTTCTTCTGCCTCAGCAGTTTTATTCTGCAAGTCGTATGATAACATTTCCGCGACGCTGAGGGTTTGAGCTAGCGAAACCTCTGAGTTAGCATGAAAATGACGTTGGTGCATTTCCCTTAACGAAACAGCAAACCTCAACAGGTCACTCTTTAGGTTAAGGACGTCATCCTCAGGCAGAAATATCGCCTGCATGTCGACTTCTATGACTATATTGCTTGCGGTAATGAAAACGTCTTCTGTTCTTTCTGTAATAGTGCCATGATTAAAATCTAATTCTTTTGTTTTAGCGCTCTTCCCACACGACAAAGATGTCTGAACGAACAATATCACTCCTAACAATTACAGATTCATTTTGGAAACCTGCAATGAGTAAAATATATGTAATAACTCATGTTAAAGAATTTGTTTACATACAAATATGATAGATATATATATATATAATATATAATTAAAAAAAATATATTGATATAATAATATCTATATATATATATATATATATATATATATATATATATTATATATATGTATATATATATATATATATATATATATATCTATATATATATAGATATATATATATATATATATTATATTATATAATATATAGTTATTATATATATTATTATATAAGTTTCATAGATACAAAAATTTCCCTCACTTTCATCTACCCTTCTTTTTAATTTCTGATAAGTGCCAAGGAATTATTCTCATATCAGTGGGTTGGGATACGTTTTGAACCCCAAATCTATTGGCCGTTAATGTTTCTAAAATGTTAAACGGGCCTTCAAACTTAGGTGTCAGTTTGTAGTTTAAACCTTTACGTACGTATACTTGTATGTATACCTTATCGCCCACGGCATATGTTCTAGTTGGCTTAGCTATTTTATCATGATTTCTTTTCATTATGATTTGTGATTCTTCTAGATTCTTACGAAGTATATTATATCGACTTATGCTTGCATCCATAACATCCTTTAGAGGATTTGATAAATTGGTTGTAGGCGTTAATACATGGAAAGGCGTTCTAGCTGGGGTACCGTACAGTGCCTCGTGCGGCGACATTTTAATAGATACATGATATGAGTGATTAAGAGTGCTTAGTACCGCAGGTATGGCAATGTCCCAGTTGGGGTCCATCCCCCCTAAGGTGACCCTTAAAATGTTTAAAACCTTACGATTTGCTCTTTCCACTAGCCCGTTAGACTCTGGGTGGTAGATCATGGTATTGATTTTCTTTATGCAAAGGAATTTACACAAGGAGTTAAGGAAGTGATTATTGAATTCTCCGCCAGAGTCGGATATGATCATGTGTGGAATTCCATGTTTACAAATGTAGCACTCGTAAAACTTCCTAGCGCACTCGACTGCGGTTTTTGTTTTAAGCGCTATCAGTTCTGAATATCGAGTCAAGGCATCTATGATTACTAGGAGGTGCTTATTTTCTCTGTCTGACTCGTAAAACCCTGTAATAAATCTAAGTGTACTCTTTCAAAGGGTTGATTTGGCACGGGATAAGCCCCTAGGCTGACAGGTGTCTTCGTGTGCCCTTTGTATTCTTGACAAGTGCAACAATTAGCGATGTGCTTTTTTATATCTGTAAGCATCGTATGCCAATAAAATAAGGATTTGGCTTTATGTGACATGATGGAGAAACCCGGGTGTCCATGCAATGGATTTGCATGCAACCAAATTAAGACAGTGGGTATGAGTGAAATCGGTACCACCACCTGGTCGTTATTCAGCTGTGGTGTGTTGTGGGTTTTCCTCGTCACGGATCTACACAGGATATTATCTTTGATTATATAATTCTGCTGCTTATACTTTATATATTCCTTTTCCTTAGGATTTCCGTTTAATGCGTTTATGATTTTTTCTAATTGCTGATCTTTTCTTTGTTCCATCTGTAATAGTTCACCACTCCAGCCCAGATCTTCCTGTTCAGATATAGTTTTAACAATAGGCGTGGATATTGATATATCTATTAATTCAGCTAATGGCTCCGTACAAGATGACGAGGGGTTGCGTGATAATGCGTCAGCAATGATATTTGCTTTCCCAGGTAAATACCCGATCCTCGCGCCAAAGTCTTGGATGATCATATGCCACCGAGTTCGTTTAGGGCTGTGACTAAAGCCTTTAAAGAAGTCGGTTAGGGGCTTATGATCAGTGAGAACCTTGACGGGATAACCGTATATTATGAACTTAAAATGCACTAGTGAATTAACAATAGCGAGCCCTTCCTTGTCTATTACTGCATATTTACTTTCGGAAGGTCTCAGTTTACGTGAATAAAAAGCTATAGGGAAAAACTGTTTATCATATTGTTGAAGCAATACACCACCTACTCCTAGGTCTGAGGCGTCTGTTGCAATAAAGAATTCCTTACCGAAGTCAGGAAATTCCAAGATAGGGGAACTACACAGTTCATCTTTCTAGGTATCGAACGCCTGTTGATGTTTTTCAGACCATATGAAATCTACGCCCTTCTTTATAAGATCGGTTAGGGGAGCGGCTATGATTGAGTAGTTGCGTATAAAACGCCTGTAGTAGCCACTACATCCTAGAAATTGCTGTATTCCCTTGACGTTAGTAGGTATCGGAAAGTTACGGATAGCCGATACCTTATCATGGACTACTTTAAGACCTTGACTGGACACCGTGAAACCTAAATAGACTAGTTCTGTTTTAAAAAATTCACACTTACTTATCTTTACCCTTAGGTTATGCTGCCTTAGTCTTTGTAGCACTAACTCTAATTTACGTAGATGTTCTTCTAAAGTATTAGAAAAGATTACAAGGTCGTCCATATAGGCATGTAGGATATCTCCTAACAAGTCTCCAAACACAATCTTGATCATTCTAGTAAAAGTTATGGGAGCACAACGTAAACCAAAAGGCATACGCAAAAATTCATAATGTTCCCTGGCTGTGCTGAAGGCAGTGTATGGGATATTCTCTTTTTCCAACGGAATCTGGTGGAAACCTTTGAGTAAGTCCAAACTGGTAAAATATTTGTTCTGACCTAGTAAAGATAGAATATCGTCAGTACATGGCACTGGGAATCGGTCAGGGATTGTTTCCTCATTTAAGCGACGAAAGTCTACGCAAATCCGCCAAGTTCGATCTTTTTTCGGTACTACTATTAACGGAAAATTATAAGGGCTGTTTGATTTCCTAATGACTCCTTCTTTTAGCATTTTACCTACTTCCTCATTTATCTCATTATGGAATTTCATAGGAAGTCTGGACGAAGGTACATAGATAACTTTCTGTTTGTCTTTTAACCTTATTTGATGCTCGATGACATCCGTTTTTCCTAAGGTTCCATCCGTAGTGGAAAAAACATCATGATATTCAGTTAAAAGATTCAAAAATTTCTGCTGAATTTCTTCTTCTTGAATGTCTTTATTGATTTTATTTTTTATAGATTGCAAAAGGGATTCATCCGCAACTGATTGAGCGTGATTGATCTCAGCTACGGTAAGAATGCGATGTTTATAAACTTCCACATCCAAGATATGTTGATTTTTGTGGATTACTAAGTGGTATTCACAATGATTTACAGACTTCGATGTTACATTGTTGTTGTGAGCCGACTGTATAAATGGCTTGTGTGACGGATAATCCGTGTGTTTTCAGAGTGTCGGAAAGGATTAACATTTCAGATCCCAGCAAGGTTTTCTTTACACGCACTAATATGTTCGAAGTTACGTTCGGCTCGAGAGTTTGCGTGCAAGCTGATATTACGGGTGAGCGAGAATTCTGTTGGGTCGCATGGATTATTTCTTGGTTCATGAGACAATTGATTGGTTCTTCAATGTATGTTACTACTCTATTTTCTGTCTCCTTATTATCTAAAACTGATTTTAGGGTATTAGAAGACTTATAGAATTTTCCTTTGATATACACGCCATGTTTTGCAGGGGCTAAGGTTATGTTTTGAGTGCCCATAGACGGGTATCCTATAATTACAGCTGGATACATATCAATGTTTTGTACAACGACAAAGGTATCGGAAAGCGTGCGCTTACCGACCTTGTACTGAACATGAGTTACTCCTACCACATTTAATTCATTATTTCCTATACCCGAGAGTCTTACTCCGGACTTCTCTATAGGAAAGTTCGAAAAAAGCAAATGATGAGTCTGCAAATCCATGATATTACGTGGACTACCAGAATCAAAGAATAAGGTAAATGACTTATGGTCCAAATTTACTGCATGTAAGGTTGGGCGTAACTCATCTTGACTTACAATTGCGTGAATTTGTTGCAAATCTACGGGAACCTGCACAGATTTTTTGGATTCGGCCGTGTGTTTCATAGGAAAATCGATTGCCTCACAATGATCTGATAAATGATTAAATTGATTATTTGATACAAAAGATGTTGATATGAATGACCCAACATCGTCCTCTCCACCCCTGGAGCTTACTACGTGGTATTTGCTTTGTTTTGCACTCCCGGAAAATTCGTCTGACCTTGCAAGTTCTGGCTAGACGGCCCAGGAACAGAGTTACTTGAAGCACGATTTGTTTGTTTCTGCTGTTGAGCAGCATTACTGTTCGCTTGTTTCTTTTAAAAGTACTGAGGACCCTTCTTTTTGTTTTCATTGGCAACTGTTTGCGTGTTTTTAGGATTCTGCTGTTGATTCCGCGAGAAGCAACGATTATATGAATGAGTGGAACTGTTGTGTATTGAACAAAAACGCGTCCGACAGTCTGAAATCATGTGACCTGGTCTTTTACAGTTATAACAAACCATCCATGCAGCTTGATTATTATTGACCACGTTTACTTGTTGTGGTTTATTCTCATTTTTTGCAAAAACTTGAGTAAGCGAGGGATCAAGGTCAGTACATTTAGACAGGTGTTTTTTTTATCTGTTTATACACATCTAGTTCCGTACTGTTGGGCTGCAGCTTTTTGTCAAAACACCGCACTAAAGCTTCAGGCAACATGACTGTCATGCACGTGAGGTAAATCAGACATATAAAATCTTTCACGGCGATTCTGGCACTTGTAACCCATGTGGAGTTACTTAAATTTACTTGATATTCATTTAGCCGGTCGGCAATTAGTGCCGCCCGCTCTACAACGTTAAGCTGAGTCATAGAGGCTTGGTTAAGGATGTTCCTTAAAGCCAGCACTACGTCTAAAGCCTCTTCACTGCCATATACAGCACGTAACCTAACTTTGAAATCGTCCCATGTAACCGCCTCTTCGAAAGAAACACCTCTTAGATATGCACTTGCGTCTCCTTTAGCAAAGTCTATGAAGCTTTTGGCTTCCTGTAATTGTACAGATGGGTCTGTGATGCCTTTTGCATTTAAATGAGCGTCTACAGATGAGATCCATGCCTCAACGTTTTGAGGCAGGAACCCATTGACCCGACCTTGAAAGGGGACTATTGCTGACCTCGCGCTGACGAGAGTCACTACATTCGGGTTACCCGATGCGGAAGAACCAGCCGCAGTAGTTGCCATGTTAACTTTTACTTTTTCTTGTCACTACGATTTCTTGCGATCCTATCAAAATATCTATAAGAGTACACACGACCACTACGTAAACGCATATGCAATATAAAGTAAAAATGTGTTGCAAATAATAGGAAAATCCCCCAAAAAAGATAATATTAATACAGATAATTTGATAAAGATATTAATCGGAGAACTCCTGGAAGAAAAAGCGATTAGCAACAACGAGAAAAAGAATCTGCAGGCGAGAACTCATAGTTGAAGATTGATTCCTGTAATGAATGAAGATTAAGACTGAATAACTCACCCCAGGAATACTGAACAATCGACTCTTGATGTACAACACTTCCCTGAAAAAAAACCTGAATGGATAAAGGATCTACTTAGCTCTGGTATATATGCGAAAAGAATGTTGACGTTCCGATGACGTCACAGCCTCTCTCTCTCTCTCGCGTCGCAGGAAGATGTCAATGTCGTGATGACGTCACAGCCTCCCTCTCTCTCTCGCGTCGCTTCCTCTTGGCCTAATCTCCACGTCCTTGCTTGTGATTGCCCGTTGTTTCCTATGTTGGTTTCTTCTTTTCCGTTGATGTTCAATGCTGCTTTGCGTCCGGTTTTTGATTCTTGGAGATATGTAATGACAGTCATTCAAACGTCGATGCTGATGCTCGAATTCGTCTTAATGAATGACATATCTTCGTATTCATAGGATGTTTACAGTTGCATGTTGATTGAAGATCCCATTTCCTCAGTTTATTACTGATTTATAGCTGGAATTTGATGATTTTAATTCTTCGGTAGGCTTATATGGTTCTTGTGTATGTTGGTTTTCGCTTGCCACCAAATATTATCTTCCGCTTTGGCGAAAGATTGTGTGTCTTTTCTTACGACTGTTGCTCGTAAGCATTGTTGGTTCTACTTCTCTTCTCGCCTACGTTATATCTAGTAAAGTTGATTCTTCTTAGAATAAGGGAGATGATTCAAACGGAGGAAGTTGATATCTTAAAACAGCTTTATTTCTCAACTCCATCACTAGAGAGATGGTTTGGTCAGATGACCGCTCCGTTTGATAACTGGAATAGAACTAATATTGTAATACAAGGCATCGTGTCGATAGCGAAACACTAGCTATCTCAGCGATTTACACATAAAATGAATACGTAGTCCGCCGGCTCGGAAGTCATGAGGTTCCGGTGCGGGTTAACAGGTCAACCGCTTCCCATGGAAGGTGTTGTTGGCTGTTTGTAAACAGGAATGATGAGATGTCCAAATGCAAACCAGGCTACTGCAAGCATTGCACAGCGTGATCTACATTTTAGATTGTCACGTAGGACGCTCCTAATTCACCAGTGACCCCTTAGGTCGTGGGTTCTATTTACAGATATGTAATTATCTGTTATAATTAATGTATTTATTACATTAGTCTTAGTGTTCAGTGACATGCGATTGGATACGATGAGTGATTGAATGCATCGCTTAGTGTGAGGCAGATGCCTCTTGTAGCTCTTGTGTCACGGGTATAAGGAAAAGTATTTGTGTGTGGGATACCAAAGTGGCTGCGAGGTGAGTATTCAGTTTGTGATTTTCCTTTCCCTTTGGATAAGTCAGTTTTTGTGGAAGATTTTTTGTTTGCAGTAAGGGAGTTCCTTTTTTCCCTTATTTTTGGGCGTTCTTTTTTTTCATCCTTTTCTTCTTATTTTCTTTCCTTGAACGTGGGAGGTGGCTTGATGTAGAGTACGATACGTTTTCGGTTTGTTACTCCTTATTTTGAGACAATGCCTTGTAGGTAGGCCATGCTACTGACTTGCTTTTCCCTTCCTGAGTTTTTATCTCCTCTCAGCAATTTCGCGCAGTCATATCCGGGAGCAGCTTTTAAGTACTCCGTTTTCCTTAGCTTCTCCACAATCGTTTTCTGATTTTTGTTCTTCAGTTGAGGGGAAGCTGAATTATATGTTCGTGGCTAGCGTTGCGCACCTGCGACTGGGGTACCATTTGTTATTGGAAAATACTTAGCATTAATTGGGATTTTGTGGCGCCATTGTTACGTTCTTGGTGATAAATAAATTTAAACCCCCCCTTTTTTGGGTGTGTTTTTTTTTTTCTTTTTTTTGGGTGGGGGGTAGTTTACATAACTCTGGACAGAGCCTATAACTCCTAAACTATGCTCCCAAATAAAAAAAAATGCATAGAATAAAAGTTGTTCAGCATGGCAAAATCTTTCCCGAAAAGTCACTTATGTTATTATATTACGCCAATTTACCACCCGACAATTTTTTCATCGGAACAACTTTTTTAAAGTTCCCAGTTGATCTTAACCCTTCCACGGGCCACATGAGATGGCCGCATGAGGCGCTGTACGTCACCCCGACCTCATCGCGGGAATTTTAAAAATGATCAATCATACGTGAGGTTGACCCAGGTCAATCCCAAGGGACATGGATTAATTTTGAAACATCCAAGAAAAACGCTTCTTATGACTATGATTCACACATTCACAGCCTCACCTGAAGAACATCACTCTTTCCCGCGTTAACCACCATCATGGGAAGTGTACATTTTATATTGTTCCCAAAAAGTGTCTCTGCAGACGAGTTAATTATAATTATACTCATTTGTATATATCCATTGCGATACAGTTTCTAGGCAACACCGACAAATTGATCAAGACGGGGAACATTATAATTGTTATGAACGACGATTTTGTTAGCCCGGACGCATATTCCCCTAGAGCACTGTGGGCGGAGATATCTCACTCCCCTAGCAGACGATGTATTTCGCTCCACCATACTGCCCTCTTCGTTCTCCTCCGTCATTAGCTTATTTTATGTTTTTGTTATTTTTATGTTGTGTAAACATGAAATTGTGACATATCCATATTTTACGATAGCAATATGCATAATTTGCTATATAAATCAATATTATTGATAAATTTATTGTAATATGCTGCTAGCCAAAGTTCTTTAGCGAAAGTGTTTACGATGTGAACGGAAGCTATGACAATTACACGAATATATACACATTTCATCGTAAATGAAGCTCAAAATGTGACAGTTAATGGTGTTTCCTGATATTATTATACATATTTACTTGATTAATATGAGTAATAGTCAAATGACTAGCACATTTAATAGGATAGGAGCTTCGTTTCCCAAACCCGAAGTTTTGTTTACTTTCGTTAGCTGACGTGTGGCCTAACTTCTATTTTTCTTTTACTACTATATACGAGAAGGAATTTGTAAATAAATTTTTGTTTTTCAATAGAGTAAACATCACATTTAGTAATAAACCACAATGTTGAATATACTAATGGCAAAAATACTTTATAGTGTTTTGTTTTTATCAGTCAGCTGACTTTGCCCTTTTGATTTTTCTCTAAATCTTGATGTAGCCTAACCTTTGAAATTTTGTTTGTCTTTTCTTTTATGAGGACTTATAAGGTGAAAATTCAGTCAAAGAAAGGGTAAAAATTGACCAGCCCTGTGTTCATGTAGAATATATGTATAAAGGGGGTGGTGGTTAGATGATAAGTTTCAACTTTGCTCAACATATCCTTACAAAAGAAAGAGGAAAAGATGGAGCCAACCCATTTGGCACCTAATAGTTAATGCTGCATTTGTAGACTCAAACATATGTTACAATATTCAGAATCCCACTTACAAGCTTGATAAAAGAATCGGGGGGAAATGATGACACTGGGTTAGGCTGTAAAGGGAGCAAAACTCAAAGAGGTAGATATTCAAATCTTATGGAATGTAGGTTAAGAAAGGCATTTTCCAGCACAGTATGACGACAAAAACCACAAGCCCCAATGTATTGTACGCTATATCTTGCCAAAGAATTGCTTAAAGAAAGATAAGGTTCATGTAAGAGAAAGCAATCCTATTTTTTATGATCAATGTTTTGAAAAAAGACCTCTTTGTATCATTCCATGTTTTGAGACATCATACCTATCAAGTGCACTAAAGGCAGTGCCCATGTGGAAAATAAATGTGTGAGGCATTGATGAATTGGGTAAAGGAATGTTGGTGAAATTATTAGTCGTATATGAAAAGGAATTTTTATGAACTTTCTCAATTTTTACCCTTGCATACACTTCTGTACAGTATTATTTTCGTTGCATATGTCAAAATTGTACAGGCTCAACCTTCCTTTTTCAGATAGTATGCTTCAGAAAAATTCTCTTCACTACATGATGCATTGACCTTAATTTCAGTACTTAGTTTGTGTTCCTTCATTTTTGCTCTCAGATATATTCACTTCTAAAGGGTTGCAACCTTGCACAACTTGGAGCTTCACGTAGCCTGCAGTTTTTTCCAGTCCATACATGCTTTTCCTATTGTTACAACCTGCTCATCACTTTCCATCATCTACACTGCAGTACAATATGCATAAATGAACTTTTATGTACATCAAGCATGGACATGAAGGGGGTTTAAAAAATAAATGTCTATACTGTGAAAATATCTTACATCAGCCTCAATTGCTAAATAATACTAATGATAATATGAAGCTGCGAGATCAATAGTCTTACTTGCTGCAGACTTATAGTAAAAGGACAAGTGGGAGGGTTAATAAGTGCGAGAATACTAAACAAAAAAATATATTGTAAGAAAAACAAACCCATTTTCAACATTATTATAAATGTCTTTAGATAATTTTATAAGCATCTTCCTACGCACATGGATGCTAGTAGGTGACACTTACACGAGTCTTAATAAATAAAAAACTATAATCTGAAGATCACAGAAATAACAAGTGAGAAGTGCATACGCAGTTCTAGCAGATATAAAGGTAGTTTTCACAGTGGATGAAGAAATGGTGATAATAAACAGTATCCATTTAATATATTTCACAGTCATCCCATACCCAGAAATATAGGAAGCATCACGGAATACATTACTATAAATGTCTGTAGATAATTAAGCAGCTTCCTACGCACATGACATGGATGCTAGTAGGTAATACATACACGAGTCCTAATAAATAAAAAACTACAATCTGAAGATCGTAGAAATAATAAGTGAGAAGTGCATACGCAGTTTTAGCAAATATAAAGGTAGTTTTCACAGTGGATGAAGAAATGGTGATAATATACAGTATCCATCTATGAATAATATTGATTTATATAGCAAAATACGTACACAGCTATCGCAAAAAATTTCATGTTGACATATCATATTAAAGATGATAAAAAGTTAAAATCAGCGAATGTCTGGGAGAAGAATGAACATAGCAAGTGAGTAGTACGTAAGGCAACGGATGGCAGCATGTAGAAGCCTAACATAAATCAAAATAATAAAAACATAACAAAATAAGCTAATGACTGGGAGAAGAATGAAGAGGGCAGTATGGCATAGCGAAATGCAAAATGCGTCGTCCATCGTCTGCAAGGAAAGTGAGATATCTCCGCCCACAGAAGTTAGGCCATACGTCAGCTCAGCCTAAGTGGGTCCTGCGTCAGCTGACGAATGTAAACAAAACTTCGGGTTTAGGAAACGAATCTCCTTTCCTTTAAATGTGCTAGTCACTTGACTATTACTCATATTAATCAAGTGCATATATATAATAATATCTGGAAACACCACTAACTGTCACATTTTGAGTTTCAATTGCGATGAAATGTGTATATATTCGTGTAAATGTCATAGCATCCGTTCGAATAATATTGACTTATATAGAAAAATATGCATACTGCTATCGTAAATTATGGATATATATCACAATTTCATGTTTACACAACATAATAATAATAAAAACGCAACAAAATAAGCTGGCGAAGCGAAATACGTCGTCTGCTAGGGGAGTGAGATATCTCCGCCCACAATGCTCTAGGGGAGGAGCCTGGAGGAGCCTGGCCGAAGCTCAGTGCAGTCCGGGAATATGCAGCCCGGTCCCAGACGACCCGTGTGTACACACGAACACCATAGAATCGCAGTGGCGTGTTCTTAAAAGGAGCCCGCTACCGAAACATGGTACAGTAAGTTCCAGAAGTGAAGCGACAAATTTTAAAATTGATCGTACTTCTTCAGAAATCCTCGTGTGTTGCCAGCTAGTATATTTTATTCCAATTATTTTCATCCTCTTTATCTGATAATAAGTATCAGTGATTAACTGTAGAACCACAGAAGGTATTTCCCCAGTGAATGGTCAATGTTAGTTCAATAATTGTTTATTTTAAAGGAAAAAAAATAATCCCCCCTCAAAGAAAAACAAAACAAAACAAAAAAATTCCCCATAGAAACATCTGCGACTCTCAAGGTGTAAGTGTGATATCGAGTGTTCACCACTGAGTGGCACCAGGAACCGAGTGCATAAGCATTGGCCTAATGTGATTTGTAAATTAACTTTCTACTTTTATAGCGTCATATCGAAAGTTATTATGATTTCTTTTGATAAAGCACAATGAAGTTTAACATCTGATTAAATGAAATATGAATAAGACACAAGTTGGTGTAAAAAGAAAAAAAAAAAAAAGTTATATGCGCGTTTAGCATTAGCTACATGGTTAGGCCTATTTCAAGAATCAAGGAAATATGTTTTCCAGTTTGTTATATAATAATTTCATCGAATTCCTCAATTGTGCAAATTTTTGCATGTGGAAATCCGTTCGGGGTCGCATCAAACAAGAATGTTCGTAGGTTTTCATTTTTTTTTTTTCATTGCATAAGTGAGACTATTCTTGTCCATACGATCCGGACTGTGAATAGCTATGCTTGTTGAGCATTATTTTAATTCGAGTATCTCCTGTTATGCTCTCTCTCTCTCTCTCTCTCTCTCTCTCTCTCTCTCTCTCTCTCTCTCTCTCAGGAACTTTTTGTCTGGTCCAGAATTACCAGAGGCCTGTTTTAAGAATCGAGCGCTAGGCCTATTGGTCATGCTCGGGTGATTCATATATATATATATATAATATATATAAGATATTATATATATATATTAAATATCTATATATATATATATATATCCATATATATATATTATATATAAATTCCAAAAAACTCCGAATTTCTGGTATACAATAATGCTTGATTGAATCGAACTGATTACTGGTTGACCGTGGAAATATGAATTTGGGTGATATCACTCCCTTATGATACGTCCACTTACACAAAATCAGTCTTAAATTTCACGGTTGAAATATGATTAGAACATTTGAGGTAAAAGGTAGAAGTGAAAAAGTTGGAGTTAGGATTGTGGGTAGAGGTAGCGGTAAGCGCCGGGGGGGGGGGGGGGGGGGGGGGGGGGGGGGGGGGGGGGGGGGGGGGGGGGGGTGGGGGGGGGGGGGGGGGGGGGGGGGGTGGGGGGGGGGGAGGGGGGGGGGGGGGGGGGGGGGGGGGGGGGGGGGGGGGGGGGGGGGGGGGGGGGGGGGGGGGGGGGGGGGGGGGGGGGGGGGGGGGGGGGGGGGGGGGGTGGATGGAGGGGGGGGGGGGGGGGGGGGGGGTGGGGGGGGGGGGGGGGGGGGGGGGGGGCTGTGGGGGGGGGGGGCGTTAACTGGGGGGGGGTTGGGGGGGGGGGAGGGGGGCTCGGTCGGGTCCCTTACCTTATGGGTACCTTAGGGTTTAAAGGGGTTTGTAACCTTGCCTGTTCACCTTTCCTTTCGCCTTTGAATCCATACCATTCCACCTGCACATTCCATAGAAATCATAAATAAAAAGATCGCCTCATATCCTTAAATCACCAATGCATCTAAAAATAATTCAAATGACCTACGGGCTGCTCATTAGCTAAAGCCCGTGCTGGCATAAAGCCAGCTTAATACTCCAACAACAACAACAACAATGGTTGGAACCACTTATTCAAGGTCACTGGCTGATGGGCGCCATCTTGCCTCTGTCCGACTACCCTGACACAGTCAGAACCGTCACGCCACAAGCACGTCGCACACGGAGAAACGTTTTATTAATTTTCGGTAAATTACATACTTTACTCCAATGGTTGGCAGTATGGACAGGGTAAAAGGATGCAGAGATTCCCTAGAAACCCAAAGAGACGACGGCAATGGGAGATTTAAGTGAAACGAGAAAATTGAAAAGCCCATGTTCGGAAAGTTCAAGATTTTTCCTCTTTACTTTTCATATGTGCAACATTTGCATTTTTACTGGTAGTAATATAGCATATGACTAAATAAAATTTTCATTGCTGATATTCAGGCCTGTAGTTAACAATGATTTATTTCATCTTTACGATCATTTTGAGGATGATCAGTACGAATCGGGAAGAGCTCATGGCCTTAAACGCCTTAAGTTATCTGCTGTTCACAAAATCAAACTCCCCGTGACAATTCTGGCAATAGTACTGATGCTACCAGTAGCGATTCTACCAATCCTGTTGGAGAGTTGCGAGAAGCAGCATTAATGAGGACGATACAAAATCTCCGAAGGAAAGATAAAAAGGCACAAGAGAAGAAACAGGAAATAGCGTCAAGGGGAAAACTTTAAAACCTTTGGTTTTGGATATTATGAAGCGGCCCCATGCCACTGGATTGCATGTTAGTGCCATCACATCAGACATGGGGAGTGCATATCGGGCCCTTCTAAAGAGTTTTGGTATTATCTGTTCCAGAAACTGTAGCATAGTTAATGGGTCCGCTCATCCTATTAACAAAGAACAATTTCTTTACTTCATCCACGATGTACCACAGATCATAAAGAACTTGTGGTCATGTCTACTGAAAGGCAATATCATTATTCATTTGAGTGACGACAGGGTAAAACAGTTTGATTTGCCATCAAAGGAGGTGACAGCTGAACATGTCAAAAGTTTTATATCTTTACAGGAAGGTAGAGATCTGAAGCTTGCGCCAAAACTCTGAAACTCATGTAAATCCATCACATTTCGAGAAAATAAAATTATCAGGTGCTTTAAATTTCTTTAGCAATTCGGTAAAAGCAGGACTTCATTACTTGATTGAACGCGAAGAATACAGTAAAGACTTGCTTACAACAGCTTGGTTCATTGGTTTGATAAATGATTGGTTCGATTTAATGTCAAGTAGACATCCAATCATCATGGCACTAAGTAATGTCAATGATTCCTGTTATAAGAAAGCTATACTGCATCTTCAAGAAGTTGTAAGAGTGTTTCTTGAAATACTTATTGGAGTTAATGCACAGTGGAAGCCAGTTCAAACTGGAGTGATATTGTCTACCACTTCCATTCTTAATCTCCAAAGCAATTACTTGGCTAAAGGTCACAGATTTTTACTCACATCCAGATTCACTCAAGATTGTCTAGAAAACTTGTTTAGCTCCATAAGACTGAAAAACCAGTGCCAACTGCCCTAGAATTTTGACAGTCTCTGATATTGATATCAGTTGCACAATTTCTGAAATGCTCAAGTGCAAGTAATTAAAACGTAGATGACAGCAAGTTTCTAGCTGATTGTCTTAATAAGCCCAATGTTGAAACAAATGGTGATGCTGAAAATGAAACTGAGGAACATGATTTTGACCAATTCTCAAGTGATAATTTGATGAATCAAGCAGAACTGAGCAGCCTCCATCATATTGCTAGTTACTGCATAAAAAAAGTTAAAAAGTCAAATAACCATTGGACGTTTTGTCTTCAAACAATAGAGAGCAGCCAGTCAACGCAGACAGATTCTTCTCAAAGGTTGACTCAATCAAAAGAATATAGAAAAAACTGCCTAGTTTATAGCACAGATGCCTGCTTCAGTTTATTTCAGAATGCAGAAAATATTTTTCGGGCAAATGAAAAGAGTTTTGGAAACAAGAGCAATTTATTAGGACGACTAGTGCATTAAGGGTAGACTCCTGAAGTTTTTCTTCACTTTAAGATTACATATTTATGCTAAAAAAACAAGAGAATATTCGTAAAGCTCGATCGTTAAAATCAAAAGGCAGTGAATTAGGGAGTAAGAGTATGATGATGAGAAAATCTATATGAATATGGGTAAACAGTGAATTTTGAAACCATTGATAATATTTCATTATACTTACGTATTTTAAAATTAAAACTGTAATAAAGTTATAAACTATCATGAGTGTTTTGACAAACATCTTAATGTTTGATAAAACCTTCAGTTAACAATCAGCAGCATATGATAAGAGAGAGAAAGGGAGAGAAAAGCTGAGACATCGCTCAGGTGAGTGAGCACGGCTTAACAGGACAGGAGCAAGATGGCGCCCTGTCAAAAGGTTGGCCAAACTCTCTCTATATACGGCTCTGCCTTACTTAACCAGGAGGTGATTTTACTGGTGTTCTGTTGCTTGCGACCGTCTTTCTTATTTTTTATATACCTAATGGTTCTATCTTTGCCTAAATAACAGACAGTGGCCCTGCATTGTAAGCCTATAAAAAAAAAAATTAGTTATGCCCGGAACTAGGCCTAGTCACCTGAAGGTAACAGCAGCAGTTACAGCCTTTCTCGTAGATGGCTCTGGTAGATGGTGTTTTATGCTCGATCCAAGAAGCTAAAATCAGAACTACCAACCACACCCAACTTCTCCGTTGAATCTAGATGCATTCATGGTTGATTATGTTTAATGTTGCGAGATTTTCCCTTTACATTCAATTGATACTTGCATGGTTTAATGCATCTTCGCTAAAATAATTGATAATACACTATGATATTAAATATTTTTTTCCACATTGCTCGAAATATACATTGGTAATGTTGGTTATCCTGTGTTGAACGAAAATTTAAAATTGCTTCGTTTCTTTAGTTTGAAGTAATTACTATACTTTGAAATAATTACTATGACCGTAATTTTTTCTTATGATTGTTATAAATATAATAGATTTGATATTTGTGCATCATATGTTAGCTTTATTTACTTGAATAAGCTTTCACTGTAGAATAAAAATAAGTTTTTCAGCTATATATTGTAGTTGCCAGTTAGTGAATTTCAAACGAAATCCTCTGAAATTTGTCGCTTCACCTCTGGAACTTACTGTACACAGAAAAGTTGTATACTAATTTTTATGTTAGCCTTAATTAGTGTTAGTTCGAAGCCAGTACCGAAGCACATGTTCGAACAGATCTATCGGCCCGACGGTGGGCACTTAGGTATATGTAAGGTGTTTAATGTTACAGTTCAGTGGGGAATTAGGTAAATCTAACTAATAACTCCACATCGGGTATGTCTTTGGAAATTACAGTTTCCTATAGTATTCAGGTTGCTTATTAAGAATTTACTATTATTTTTGGGTGGTCGACTGTAATTAATGCCAAAGGGCCAACACTAAACATGGCGAAATACATTGGACGTCCCAATCCCTAGTGGATGTCGTATTCGCGGTTACGTTCCTTGCGGTCCGTGCAGAATTATTCCTTAGAATTACCCTTTCCTTACCGTTTATTACGACTATGCAACAGGCTGGATAGATATATTTGAACTTTTATTATTCAAAATGGCATCCCGGCTTCATATTAAGTCCCTTCACTTTACTTTCCCGCCTCTTTGGTAGCTCTTGTATGCGTCTCGCCTACCTTCATCTTCCAGGATTAGGTATGTAATGTTTCTCACTATTTTGACTAGTAAACTCTCACCCTGGCATAAAAACTCTTTCCAATTTTGATGTGTTCAACCATAAAACACAAATTCCTTAGATTCCTCTTTCTTCATGGTCTGGTGGGTAGCATTCTTCAGTGTCTGATGTACTCTATAACTAATTACCTGTGAGAGGCAACCCACAGAGTTGAAAGCCACGCTTCAGATAAGAAATCTGATTACAAATAAGCGAATTTTGGTCATTTACAAGTTCTGTCCAGTACAAAGAATGCCCAATTTTTAGTCCCAGCACTACAGTCCAGATCCACGTGCTGATGGATGTGTACTTTAAATAGCTCCTTAAAGATGATGATGATCAAGATATAACAGCATAGCAAAGCAGAGGAGTTAAATCTCCTCTGAGGGCGCCTGTTCACCTTCAGAAGGCACTTTGGGAGGCACTTCTTCAAGTGCTTAGGGAGGGACTACAAGCGACTGGGAAGGCGCTTCTTAAAGCGATTCAAGAGACACTACTTCAGGTGATTTATGAGGCACTTCTTCAGGGGTTTCGGGAGGCTTTGGAGGGTCCTTCTTCATCTGTTTGATGAACATGGTGATAAGAAACTGCTGTCGGTGCTTCTTAATGCTGATGAGGGCTTGATTATAGGGCTCCAATGCTAAATCAAAAATATTTGAAAACTTTAAGGAGAGTTCCATTTAAGGATCCCATGTTCAAACCATCTCCTGTGTCTCCTTAACCATCCCTTCATTTGAGACAGACATTCCAAAGTCAGGCCCTCCTGCTCCTCCCTTGAACCTGGTGTGTCTCTTCCTCACTGGCAGACTTCGTCAGCTCCTCCAAATCCTGGTCCATCGGTTCTTGACCTCTCTCTGTTAATTAGAGTGGTAGAGTTAACAACTCTTGTGGGTCTTGAACGTTGCATGAGGGTATGAGCTTGAGCATGCAGGGTGGCAATTGACCAGAATTGCATATAGTAAGCAATCGTTCCTTTTTGCATCTATTGTTGGGCTAATTAAATTTAATCATTATTAAACATGTTTAGATTCTTCTAGGAAATGTATTGGCATTTGTTTCGTTAAAAAAGTGTAACTCAATATTTTGAAATTCTCAGTGTTTTTGAGTGCTTGCATGGCCACATAGAATTTGCCCAAGTGTGGTGTACTGAGCCACTTAAGTCAAGTTTATTTACTTTGCTTTGTTAATTTTAAATGAAGAGTTTAGATTTGTAATAAAAATTGTTAAAATTAGACATGTTTACCTATCGAGTTGTCCATGTGTATGGGCTGGAACTTGTCCATTGGTAGGGCTAGCAGCCGCATAACATCTGGCATGAACCTAGTGAAAGTTGCCATAACATTCGCGACATTTGTGGCCCTTCGAACCGGATAGCCCTAAGGATCCAGTCCCTGAGCAACGGCAGCTCGACCATGGTATTCGACATGTTCTGGTCATTTGCAACTGCCCTCATGCCTTCCGCATAATCAAAACGCAAGTTATTGTAGGCTAGGTGCTCTCCGATGGAGCCTAGTTTGTTTTGTTGCCCATGTTAGGGGCTATTTTGATGCAAGAGCCTGTGCTGTGTAAGGCTAGAATACCCATGTTAATTAATGTTCATGCACAAGGCGTATATTTCTTTGTGGCATTAGATTGGGCAGAAAAAGCCATCGGGCATCGTTAATGTAAATTTAAGGGCAATGTCATCTCCATTGTAACTATTGGAATTTGAGAAACTCAAAATGGCAGATGCCTCATAACTCAAATCGAGTCCCTTGTAGGCCTTCTAGCCAACACAATCAGTTGTGCTAATGTGAATCTTGTAAGCTCGTTAACTGTTAACATTTATCAGAATTTGTTGGAAAGAATCCAAGCTGACGAAAAACAGTTACAAACACGGTATGTGTCTCATACAGTTAAATTAGAATCATCATTAGAGAGTAAAGTTATTAATGTCCTTGAAGATGCAGGCCAAGTTATAACCTTGCTATTGAGTTGTATTGGCACGTTGACTAGTGTTGTCGTGAAAAATTAGGGCACAAATTATCCGAGACTTATTTTCCTCCCCTCCATCTTTTCCCCGATTGCAATTAAGGCAAATTGCCATGAGATTGGTGGCTGCAGTGAAGTGGTTCCTTTTTGTCATCGCCTCTCCCCCATCATTGCTTAATCAATAAATTCGTGTTATCTTATAAATTATATGAAAAACGAAGGAATGTTTCCTTCTTAAAGAAAATAAATTCTGACTAAAATGAATAACCTGATCTGCTTGGTTATAAAACCACAGTTCCCGTGGTACTCGACCTCTCTCTCTTGCAATTAGCATGATAGAGTTAACAACTCTTGTGAGTCTTGAACGTGGTGTGAGGGTGTGAGCTTGCATGGAGGGCAGCAATTGACCAGAATTGCACATAGTAAGCAATCGTCCCTTTTTGTAGCTATCGTTGGGCTAATTGAATTTAATCATTATTGAACATGTTTAGATTCTTCTAAGAAATGTATTGGCATTTGTTTCGTTAAAAAAGTGTAACTTGATTATTTGACATTCTCAGTGTTTTTTGAGTGGTCTCATGGCCACACAGATTGTCCAAGTGTAGTGTGCTGAGCCACCTAAGTCCAGTTTATTTACTTTGCTTTGTTATATTAAATGTAGAATTTAGTTTTGTAATAAAAATTGTTAAAATCAGACATGTTTACCTAACGAGTTGTACTTGTGTACGGGCTGGAACCTGTCCATTGGTAGGGCTATCAGCCACATAACATCTGGTACGAACCTAGTGAAAGTCGCCATAACATTCGTGACATTTGTGGTCCTTCAGATAACCAGATAGCCCTAAGGATCCAGTCCCCGAGCAACGGCAGCTCGAGTATGGTATTTGACGTGTTTTGGTCACTGCCTTCATGCCTCCTGCGTAATCAAAATGCAAGTTATTGTAGGCTAGGTGCCCTCTGACGGAGCCTAATTCGTTTGTTGTTCATGTTAGGGGCTATTTTGATGCAAGAGCCTGTGCTGTGCAAGACTAGCATGCCATTGTGTAGTTGTTATATTTCCTTGTTATCATTAAATTGATCTGCCGCAGGCAGAAAGTGATCAGGAATCATTAACGTAACGTAAGGGCGACATCATTTCCATTGTAACTTTTGGACTAGAGAAACCTAAAATGGTGGATGCCACTGTAACGCAAATCGAGTCCCTTGTAGGCCTTCTGACCAGCACAATCAGTCATGCCAAAGTGAATCTCGTTAATTCATTAACTGTAAAGGTTTATCAGAATTTCTTGGAAAGTATCCAAGCTGATGAAAAACAGTTATAAACTTTGTATGTGTCACATACAGTTAAATTAGCCATCATTAGAGAGTAAAGTTGTTAATGTCCTGGAAGACACAGACCAAGTTATAAACTAGTTATTGAGTCATATCAGCACATTGACTAGTGTAACGCAGCCAACAACACGCTTACCACATCTCAAAAAGCTACCCCTACCCACGATCAAAGGTGAAAAAACTGAATTCGCCATGTTCACTGAATTGTTTGATGCTCATGTGCATAATAGACCTGATTTAGATGATGTTGCTAAGTATACCTATTTGTTAGGTACATTAGAATAAGAGCCGCTCAAGGTTGTTCAGTCCTTGACTGTAACAGCTGCGTATTACCACCTTAGTCATTTTGCATAGAAGACTAGCTGATCTTTTTGTCCCCAAGTGCAGTTATGTTGTCCTCACGAATTTCCACATAGAGCCAGCTGTTTTGAATGAACAAATCAAACATTTGAGCGGATCCCCGTTAGATCACAGCATGTCATTAAGTCTTCTCAATCAGAAGTTGTCGCAAGGACAAGTCTATTAAAAAATAGTTGATTATCTACGTAAATGTAACTTTTCATTGAGCAAGTTGTTTGAGGCGCTCAATTTCATTATAAGATCAATGGAGGATGATGCATTGCAAAGGGGAGAGGAATTGTCAACCGCCTGTAAGAAGGGGAACGAAGCAGATGTTAACCGTGCAACCGCTTGCCCATTCACTCCGCATCTCTTTCTGTAAAGTACTCTACTGTGGTGGCTAAAAAATGTCAGTTAATCTTGAATAAGAAATGTTTCAACTGCCTAGCAGCTGGTCATGCCAGTAAGCAATGTATCGTACAGCTATTGGAATTTATTTTAATTTCAATCTTACTTATATTTAATAAACAAAACAATTATTTAACAACCAAAACAACTTACATTAAAGAATAGATCCACTAATAAAACTTTGTGACATTGCCGTACATTACCTTTTTCCTTAGACATGGCCAAAGATACATAATAATGTAAAGCACTTATCACAAATGTTGACGTTGACGTTGACGTGTTCCAAAATTGTCGTTGTCTTGGAGTTAGAACGTTCAGTTTTGTTCAGGGTTAATTTCCTATTACAATGTAGATGCCGGCCTTGCTAATGAGAAACTCTTACTGTAACTGTTCGCCGTGGCTGTGGTAACCTCCGAGGTAATTTACTTCTTACCTTTGACAGGTACATATTACGCACGCGCGAACTTAAGACCTATTAGGCAATTACTAGTTTAAGTAATTTAATTCATAAGTTTAATTTTATTATTCATTTTACTTATCATTAACGCTAATAGTTACTATACTAAGTAGCATTAAGTTATTTACTTTTAACTTATTAAGAAAAATAGAAAGCTTCGAGTGAAGCTAACGACCGAATGGCTATTCCCCACAGTCGGACACAAATATCAATCCTTTCTGATTTCTAACACAGCGTAATTGTAAGTTATGTGATGGACGACATCATAGTTTGATTTGTAAGAAAGGCAATGTGTAACCCAGATCCGTCGTGCCCACAAACAATCCCAGTCGTCTGTCCTCCTCTAAAACATCACAAGTAGCCTCTCTGCCTGTAAAGAACCCAGGCACCAACCGTAAGAAATATCAAAGAACGTGTGTAACTGAAGATGGTCAAGGAAGAGCCTTCAACCGAGTTGCCGGCTGCCTTATTGCCAACCGCTATACAGCTATTGTGTATTCACATAGCAAATCCCTTTCCACTAGAGTATTTTTTTATACCGGTAGTCAACACAGTTTCATTTTGAGTTGGCTTGCGAAGAAATTAGAATTGCCAGTTATTAAGGGCATTTCACTGAATATTGCACCGATCAGATTGTACACGGCGAGTATGATGTAATTTCATGTAGAAGACACGTAGGTGCCAGAGTAATCCGCACTACACTCGTTGCCCACAGTGATGTAAATACTGCCATACATAATGTTGTCATTTCTAACGTAAAAGGGCATTTGCAGCACAAAGGTTGCACTCTGGCCAATGATAAAATTAATGGCGATCTTCTTACTAATATTATTATCCTGGTTGGGGCAGATTACGTTAGCTTGTTCGTCCTCGGTATGGACAAGATTGATAGTGTAAGTTTGTTTGTGACGTACGACGGTGTAATGCCACATGGTCGCGTTCCACAGTGGGCCCTGGAAGGGATAATGGTATCTGTTGTCCGCATGTTATGAGTATGTCGAGCCACCCGAGAAATCGATGTTGATATGTGGCGGAGATTGGATACTGTTGGAATCGCTCCCCACGAACAGTACGCCACCTCACAGCACGCTGCTATGAATAAAGTACCGAACGAGGGTATCAAGTAAGCTTACCGTTCCGCGGGCCAGAATGCCCAGATACAAATTATTGTAATGCATTCGCTCAATTGAACATGTTAGAAACAATTTCTGAAAGACCTTGCATACAGAAGAGGCTATGAGAACGTCCTTCAGACGGATTTCGACGCTGGGTTCATTTCTGAAGTCACTAATTAAAAGATTGACAGATATTACTTGCCCCACTTTGGGGTTAAGAAGCAGAGTCTCACGACTCCTTTATGTATCGTGTTCAACGCGTCCTCTAAAGTCAAGGGAGAACTGTCGTTGAATGATTGCCTTTTTCCTTGTCCCAACTTAGTTGAAATGCTATATGATTTGTTCCTCAAGTTTCGACGGCATCCCTATGTGTTAGTATCAGACATATCGAAAGCTTTCCACAGAGTGTTGCTACCTCCCGATGATACTAAACATGCACGTTTTTTATGGTGATGAGGGCCAACACAAGCAACCACATATGCCTTTAACTTTGTGGTTTTTTGCATATTGCCAGGGTCAAATCTTTGCTAGAGGAGGTCCACATGCCTTTGACAGGGTGGGCAAGTAATTGTCCAGAGTTTGATCAGCAGATTGTTTGCAAGGAATCTGATGAGATCAATGTTTGGAAGAATGAATTGGGATAGAAGGGAGGATAAGTTGAGTTTAAAGCCTAAGAATGTCCAGAGTTGTAGAAATAGTTCCCATCCTCTTACCAAACGCAAGCTATTGTCCCTTTTGGTAGCCAATTTTGACCCCCTAGGGCTAGTCAGTCCCCTTTATGTGCGGGGAAAAATTCTACTTCAAGAATTGTGGGAAGTTGGGGTAGGCTGGGATGATGCGCTGTCAGATGATCACCAACTAGAAGCTAGCAAACTACTCGCTGAATTCAACAATGTTCACACTTGTAAGTTTCAGAGGGGAATTGTGCATAAAGGTAGTGAATTGCATCTGTTTACTGACACATCGAGCAAAGCTTACGGCACTGTAGCCTATGTCAGACAGAGATACAAACAAGTTAGCCTCTTAACTTCTAAAATGCATGTCAAACTTCCCAAACAAGTGAAATTAACCATTCCAAAGTTAGGACTATTAGCATTATTATTAGGATTTAGATTGGGAAAGCATCTTTGTAAGTTGTTTAGCTTTACCACCATAACACTCTGGACTGATAGCAAAGTAGCTATTGCCTGGGTAGGTAGCCACGTGGGAAGTAAAAACACGTTCATTTCTAATCGAGTGGGGGAGATTGTTTCAATCCAACAGGAGTGTGGCATCGAGATGAAGTTCGTCCCCGTGACGCAGAATCCAGCTGACATTTTGACCAGAGGTTCAACGTTGCACGATTTGAAAGTCAACCACCTATGGCATGAAGAACCGCCCTTTCTACACTGTGAGGGCACCCCTGAACCATGTGTGGAAGAGGGAGAATCTCCAATCGGACAAAATGTGATCACAGCCGCCCTGAGGGATCTCAGGGAAGAAAGAACTTTGACTCCGCCCGCTGAATTGTGGAAATTGCAGGGGAGTAAAGTAGACTTCACACGACTTATGGAAAACAATTTAGCTTAGTTATGCGTAATGGCATAGTTTTCACACGAAATAGATTAGTTAATGTTACTAATATGAAGAATGAGTTAGTGCTGTTGCCCACCAAGGGTAATTTAGTATCATTGTATCTCACCCATCTTCATGAAACTCACATGCATTGTGGAGTTAATGTTTTGATGATTCTTTTCTGGCAGGAATTGTGGAGCCCAGGACTGAGGGCTGCTGCCAAGAAAGTAGTGGGAAGATGTAGAGCATGCGTGTTAGCCTTCAGACCTCTTCAACAACCACCACCTCCACCCCTTCCGACCGACAGAGCACTCATGATACGTCCCTTCAAGAAGGTAGGAGTAGACTACACGGGCCCCATACCCATAGAAGGATGAGTGTGGGCCCATTCTCATCATCACCTGCTTGGCCAGCTGTGCCATATATCTCGATTACTGCAGCGGCCTGGATGCCCACACCTTCATTCTGCTACTACAACGCTTCGCGGCCACCCATGGTGCTCCTTCGACTGTCTACAGCAGTAATGCTATGACCTTCAAGGCCGCAAGCACCTTTCTCCAAGAGATGTGCGATGAGGATGTTTCAAGAGCATTCCTGCGCCGCATGGGAATCAAGGAGGTTTTCCAAACCCTCTGATCTCCCTGGAAAGGGCAATTCTTTGAAAGGCTGATTTTGGTTGTAAAGAGGATGCTCGCTATGACGTTGCAGCGAAATCTGTCCACCGAGGAAAAGAAGCCAAAGCTGTAGTCAACAGTCACCCCTTGATGTACACGGGAGACATGTGTGAGAACAAAGCACTCACACCATTGCACCTTATCTGTGGAGAGGTTGTTCGCTTATTGCCGCCCGTGGTTCCTCACGAGGATATGCATATGACACTTACGACACGACAGCTAGGTCACCAATATTTCAGGTTGACAGAAACCCTCAACCGCTTTAAAAAGTACTGGAGGGAAGGATACCTGAAATCTCTGGAAAAATGTCACGACTTGTGAGACGCCCCCCAACTGCACTATGTGAAGGCGACCTCATGCTGGTGAAAACGGACCAGTGCAAACGCAGTCAATGGCCCCTTGGCAGAATCCTCGAGTTGTATCCTGATAAAAATGGAGTCGTCAGGACCCTGAAAGTCCTGTTTGAGGGCGGGGAACATCTACGTGCAATCCAACACATAGTCCCTCTTAAGATGAACCCCCACTACAATGAACAATGAGAAGATGATGCCCAGGACAACGAAAGTGAAGGAAACGTAAGAGATAGCCGATAGCGATGGAGAGAATCAACAGACTGATGAACTCAATGAAAGTGGTCATGAAATAAGTAGGGTTAGGAGTGAAATGAGTGAGACAGTACGTGATGCAAGTATCCAAATGAAAAGGAAGGATGCAGAGAAACAGAGGAAACAGATGTCGGAGTGGGTAAGAGACAATTTTATACAGTGTAGTGTATGCTTTTGTCGAGAGTAAAGAGGTGAACTCTGAAAGTGTGCGCGTTGGAAAAGAGTTTTGAAGGAGTTAGAGCTGAGACTTTGTTCTCTATATTCCATTTTCTGTTGAGTCATTGTATGAGACCCGACACAGCGGTCCATGACGACCTTATTAGAATGTCTTTTATATGTGTTGATTTATTGGCTTTGTGCATGTTGTAACTCTTGCATTGCATGGGAAAAGCTCCCACCATGTGCAACTCTTCTATAGGTGTTTTTATGGCATCTGTGTTGGAACAACGAACATTTGAATTTGTAGATCGTAACGATCTTATTGTGTGAGTAATCATCCATTACTATTCTTGCCTTAATTGGCTGGTCTCGTGATATATTTCCATCCTTTATGATTACTGAACCACCTGTATATATCTGCATCAGTATATTATTGATTTTTCTGTCATTGACGATGACCCCGTTATGAGTATTAAGAGTGGTTTACACCTACGCACTTTTGTGGTGCGGTCGGTTACGGCATGGGACCGCAAGAAACCACATGAAACCGCACTATAAACGCACTAAAAGTGCGCCACCTCGCTGGCAGGGGCTGGCAATGACCGTTAAAGCCACACGACGCCACCCAGATTTGAAATCATTTCAAATTTCTGCACGGCGTCTGGCGGGTTGATGAAATAGCACGAAGCAGTAAGTGGTGTGGCATGGCCCTGCAACAAAAGAGGTAAGAACCCTCACGGTGCCATGCCACATCGCACGTGGTGCGATGTGGTGCGAAGCCATACCACCCGCAAGGGAGTGTTACGGCGTGATGTCACGGCGCCGTGCGGTGCCCATGTGGTGCCCTTACGGCGCCATCATACATGATTAATACATGGCGCGCACATGTTGCGGGGCGTGCAGTGTGCGTGTGGCGTGTGGTGTGTTACGGCGTCTCCCTAGGTCGATTGGATGGAAGGTTGGCGCTCATTCTGGGGAGGATAAAAGGGGCCTGACTGACCACTGGGGCATCATTCTTGCTGTGACAGCCTGTCGACCAGCCACTCTGTGACCCAGCCACTCTCGCCCAGCAACACTCAACCAGCCACTCTCGCCCAGCAACGTTCACCCAGCAAATTCACCCAGCCACACTCACCCAGCCACGTTCACCCAGCCACGTGACACGATGCCTCTACGGAAGACCACCCCAAGGCCTACCCAGCAGTCCCAGGACACCCAGGACACCCACAACATCCAGCCTTCATAACGGGAGGAGACGTCTGTACACGAGGAAGAGCTGAACATTGAGCCGACCTTATCCATTGTCGAATTCCAGGACTTCACAGGCCCGAGTGGTATTGTAGTGCACCCAAAGAAACGATACCGCCCCAGCAAGAAGGACATTCAACACTACCCGTTCACACCAGAGGACAAAGAAGTCATCATAGAGTTCGTGAAGTCATACCCTACCTTGTACGGCGAGTGGGACAGGCAATGGTCGAATCCGAGGAGGAAGGAGGAACTCTGGCATGAATTGGCAGCGAACCTCATCAATTGCAGCTTCCAGCAAGTTCGGAAGTTCTCCGAGGCTTGCTGTATCAACTTCGGGAAGATCGAGAGGAGGGAATACATGAACGGGTCGGCTGCACGCAACAGGACAGCATGGGAGGAGGAGGTGATGACTCATGGGCATTCCTGGGAGGTCACATCGCCCACGAACCCACAGTAGCAAGCGATCGGTTCTCAGCTGTATCGTCGCACAGAACCGACGCAGACGATTCCTCTACCGACATGTCGGACCTATCAGCAGCTTCGATCCAGCGGAGGAGGCGGCTGAAGCAGAGGAGAGTGACGAACTTACCAGAGGACCGACGGCTATCCACCGACACAGTTGACTCTACAGAAGGACTGCAGACTCAACTGACCCAGATTATGACAAGCATAAACACACTGATGCCACAAGCGCAGGACAGCACGCATCGTGACATCACCGTGTTCGTGCAGTACTTGACTCAACGCTTGGAGTACGTGCCTCGACGATACCAGAAGCCGTTCTTCAAGCAAGTCATTAGGCTTTGTCATAGTTTGGAGGGACCCGAGGAAGAGGATGCCACGACGAAAGAGGCCATGGCTCGTGGGGGTTGTTCCCACTGGATGCCCCCACGAGTTGATAAAGAAATGCAGACCAAACCCGGAACTTCAACAGCTTCTGCAGTGCAACCAGTTTGGGGATCACCACACCAGTGGTTCGCATCTCAACCCCAACCTGTGTTCTTTTATGATCCGCACCCTCAACAGCAGCCTCAGCCGCAGCAGCAGGTATCTCATCAGGTGTACTCGACCCAGGCGACAAGGGTAGGGACACCGTCATTCTTCCCCAGTGGACGTTCGACACCACTGAATTTCTCTCCTCGACCTTCCACTTCTGCGCTGTCGCCATTGGTCAACAGTCTCTTGGTAGACTTGCGGCCCCCTACCCCTGGCGCCAGTATTTCGACACCGAAACCTACTGCTGCAGAGGATCCACCCACCTACGACTTGAACATCTCCCCCAGGTAATAAGGAGGACATTGACCCCGAATCAATCGAGTGAGAGTCAACAATTTGTGAATAGATAAATAGAATGTTATTCTTTTAATAATAAATTGTATTTTAGTTATTTTCTTAATATTCAATGATTTTGTAAGTTTTATAAGTAATAATTTTTCTTTTTGTAATAAATATGTTGAAATACTGACTTGCATTTACATTTTCCTTATTGATGCTTAATTTATATGTTATGACAATATATATGATATGATTGGGTGAAATGAGATTGAATAAGAAAAAGAATGGCCATAAAGAATAATAACATGAAGCAGTATAACAGGAAAAATAGAATGAAATATATGTGAAATATGAAATGAATAGAACTCTGAAAATAACTTGAACTATAAAATGCAATTGAATAATGAAAGAGCATGGCCATAAAGAATAATAACATGAAGAAATATAACAGGAAATCTTAACATGAAATATGAAATAAATAGAACTCGGAAAATAACTTAAACTTTAAAATGGAACGTAACATGAAATAAATATGGCCATCAAATGATATAATAACATACAAGGTAAGAACAATAATATATTGAGAATATGATCAAATGAACATGAACACATACAAATATGATAATGAAACAGTAATTAACATTGACTGGACATAGTTATTAACCCTTAAACGCCGAAGCGGTATAAATAAAAAACTCCCCCGAATCCCGGAGCCGGTTTTGAGTGAGCGCGGAAGCGGAAAAAATAATATTTTCAAAAAATCACAGCGAGCTTAATTTTGAAGATTAAGAATTCATTTTTGGCTCCTTTTTTGTCATTGCCTGAAGTTTAGTATGCAATCATCAGAAATGAAAAATAATATCATTATCATATGTAAATAATGCGATATATGGTAGCGAAAAAAATAATTCATATATAATTGTGCAAAAAACGGTAAAAGCTAACGAGTTTCTTTTTTTTCGTTGTATTGTACACTAAATTGCAATCATTTTGATATATAATACATTGTAAAACAATAAAAGCAACACCGGAAAAATATTATCACAAAATTATGCACGAATTTGTAACGAGCGGACGTAAAAAATTTTTTTTTTCAAAAATTCACCATAAATCTAAATATTGTTCTAGAGACTTCCAATTTGTTTTAAAATGAATTAAAATGATTGAATATTACGATACTGTAAGAGTTTTAGCTTACAATTGCGTTTTTCGACCATTTCGGTAGAGTCAAAGTTGGCCGAACATGGTTTTTTTTCTATTTATCGTGATTTATATGCAAATATTTCAAAAATGAGAAAAGCTACAACCTTCAAATATTTTTCCTTTTATTTTACATGAAATTACGCACATTTTCATATATAAAACTCTAATATGAAACGGAGCAAATTTTCCGAAAATTCGATGTACGCAATTCGGAGATTTATGGCGGAGAATCCGCGCGCGGAGGGAAGGAAAGTTTTTTTCATAAATTCACCATAAATCGAAATATTGTGCTAGAGACTTCCAATTTGTTGCAAAATGAAGGTAAATTATGGAATATTACAAAAATATAAGAGTTTTAGCTTACAATTGCGTTTTTCGACCATTTTGGTAGAGTCAAAGTTGACCGAACGTGGTTTTTTTTCTATTTATCGTGATTTATATGAAAATATTTCAAAAATGAGAAAAGCTACAACCTTCAATTATTTTTCGTTGTATTCTACATGAAATTGCGCACATTTTCATATATAAAACTTTATGTAACGGCTAATTTAAAATGGTGCAAACATTACCACAATCGCACGTATGATTTTTCGGAAGAGTTACCGCGCGGACGTAAGGAAAATGTTATTTTTTTCATAAATTCACCATAAAACGAAATATTGTGCTAGAGACTTCCAATTTGTTACAAAATTAAGGTAAATGATTGAATATTACTAAATTATAAGAGTTTTAGCTTACAATTGCGTTCTTCGACCATTTCGGTAAAGTCAAAATTGACCGAAGGTTGAAAATTTGTCACTTATCATTTTTTATATGAAAATATTTCAAAACTGATAAAAGCTACAACCATGGGTTGTTTTTAGTTGTATTGTGCATGAAATTGCGCACATTTCCATATATAAAACTTTATGTAACGGCTAATTTTAAAATGGTGCAAACATTACCACAATCGCATGTATGATTTTTTTCGGAAGAGTTACCGCGCGGACGTAAGGAAAAAGTTTTTTCATAAATTCACCATAAATCGAAATATTGTGCTAGAGACTTCCAATTTGTTACAAAATTAAGGTAAATAGTTGAATATTACTGAAATATAAGCGTTTTAGCTTACAATTGCGTTTTTTTACCATTTTGGTAGAGTCAAAGTTGACCGAAGGTTGAAATTTTGGCACTTATCGTTATTTATATGGAAATATTTCAAAACTGATAAAAGTTACAATCATGAGTATTTTTTTGTTGTATTTTAAATGAAATTGCGCACATTTTCATATAAAATACTTCATGTAACGGATAATTTAAAATGGTGCAAAAATTATGTCAAAGTGACGAAATAATTTTTGAGATGTGTCACAGATACTTTTTAGTGCGATAAGAAAGAAATTCCCGCTTGCGCGCCTGCGTAACGATTGTAAACAAAACAACGCCTTGATCCGTGAAATCCCAGCATCCCCCAAGGCCCGTGATTCAAAAGTTTTTGGCTGGTAGGCCTATAAGTATTTTTCCGCGAATTTTTAAAAAAACTTTTTTGAGCCGACGTATGGTACGTCCATTCGGAAATCGGGGAAGATTTTGACTCGACGTTTAATGCGTCCATTCGGCGTTTAAGGGTTAACAGGGGAACAATGAGAAATCAGAAAGATACTAAAGACATATTGACCTCAGTTGATAATATATGATATTTGCAGTTGAACGTTATGGTATAAACCAAGTCCCAATTTCATTTTCTTACATTCTATGCTTTCTATGTTCATTTTCTTATATTCTATGCTTTTCATGTTCATTTTCCTACTTTCTATGCTTTTCATGTTCATTTTCTTATATTCTATGCTTTTCATGTTCATTCTCCTACTTTCTATACTTTTCATGTTCATTTTCTTATATTCTATGCTTTTCATGCTTATTTTCTTACTTTCTATGCTTTTTATGTTCATTTTCTTATATTCTATGCGTTTCATGTTTATTTTCCTACTTTCTATGCTTTTCATGTTCATTTTCTTATATTCTATGCTTTTCACGTTTATTTTCTTACTTTCTATGCTTTTCATGTTCATTTTCTTATATTCTATGCTTTTCATGTTTGTTTAGTATAAGTATTCTTGTTATGTCCATCATTTGCTTCTCATTTGTCTCATTATTATGAATTATGTTATTATTACTTTCAGTTAATTATCTTCCAATATCATTTTTATATGTACCAATCATCATTCCAATATTCTTTATTATATTAATATTGATATTAGGACAATACAAAATTATGGGAGTATAAAACAATGAGAAAATACATCATGATCTTTATTTACAAATATGTACGTTTGTTTGGTTATGTTTTATTACAGAGTTCTTTGGGTCCTCTACTTGTCAGTAGTTGGTCGTCCTCGAGGAAACACCATTCGCTCTTGCCATTCCACTGCGCTTGCATCCGATGAGTAGTACTGGGCCAGGTAATCTCTGACGGCCTTCGCTTGACACGTGTAGTTTGGTTCCCTTTTTGCCATGAGTTGTTCCATGAGGTTCAGCGACTCCTCGCTCCAAGTACCTGCTACGACATTATGGTGTTGGTCCTCATAGTCGACGTTGGTGCCAGCAACCGGGTAGCGTTGCAGTGCCAGGTTGTACATGACATATGCGCATAAAGTTATCTTCTTGGACACCTGTACATCCTGTTTCATCGTCGTCCTGAAGACTCGCCATCTCATCTGCAGCAGGTCGAATGCGTTTTCCACTACACGACGAGCGCGAGATAATCTGTAGCTGTATATTCATTCAGTGGGATCTTGTGATTGGTGGGAGTAGGGCTTCATCAACCATGGATTGAGAGCAAAGTCATCATCGGCGACTATGTGGAACGGGATGGGTTCGTCGTCGTTGGGCAGATTTATGTCTTGTGGGAGTCCTGCTCGGTTGTTTGTGATGGCCCTGGCCAGGTTGCACTTGTGCCAGGTTCCTCCATCCCCAGCACCTCCTTCTGCACCAACGTCGACAAACAGGAACCTGTACTTTGCATCGGAGAGGTCCATGAGGACGATGCTGTGAAACTTCTTGTAATTTAAATACAGTGATCCTCCACCTTTGGGTTTCTTGATCGCAACGTGCTTCCCATCCAGGGCTCCCACACAATTGAAGTAGTTCCACTTTGAGGCGAATTGTTTTGCTACATCATTCCATTCTTCTGGTGTCTTGGGGCAGTTCATCACTTCTGGTTTGTATGTGTCGATAATGGCTTGGCAGACTAATGGGATAAATCGGCATATGGAACTCTTAGAGACTCTGAAGCTGTATTGGAGGCTTGTATAGTCGTTCCCACTTGCCAGGTGGCGGAGAGTGACCGCCAACTTGAGTCCCACCTCTTGTGCAAGTCACATTTTCGTGTCCTTCTTCAACATGGGCATCAGCCTTTCGCCCATCTCCTCAAACAATTCAGGGTAGATGCGTAGAAAGTTCTTGTGTCCTTTGTGATCCTCCTTGTTCAGTTCTTGTAGTAGCTGGTCGTAGTCCCCATGTAGTTGTCTACGTATCAGCCACTCCCGAGCCCAAATCTGCCATGCCCTGCAGTCCTTTCTGCGTGGTGCAGGTGGCTGTGGCATTGTAGTACGTCTTCTCAAACTGTCGATGACCTGGACTGCACAGAGACACAGGACAGCTACCAAAAATCTCTGGGTCTCCTGGGGTGAGAGGCTGTTGAGGTCCATATTGTATGCTGGGTGAGCGTGGAATGAATGATGTGCTTGGCAGGCCTCTATATATACCCAAGGTTCATATCTGGCACGGTGTGGCACGGTGCATGTGCAACAATCATGCACCATTCCACGTCATGTCTCATGCAGATGTGCGCGCACTCCGCAACAACACCGCAAGCCACCGCAACACACCGTTACACGGAGTAACAAAGCCACAAGAGCACATGCCCTGGCATAGCAACAATGACCATAAAACCGCAACAACACCGTAACACTCCTCTAGACACCGCAAGAACGCGCCATGACATGCCCGTAACACACCGCACGGGTCCGTGCCACGCCGCTCAATAACGGTAATTTTTTCTCCCCACTGCGTCAATTTTCTGGCGGTTTCTTGCGGTCCCATGCTATAACAGCCCGCAACACAAAAGTGCATAGGTGTAAACCTACCTTTATCTGGGACAAGCAATAAGTGAGTTACAAGTTCCTAGAAGACGAATCTTGACTTTATTACATGATTTTACTTTTATCATTGATCAAGCTATGCTTGAGTATTGATATTGAGTTTATTTTTTTCTATTGATGCCATGAGATATGTGCTTACATTGCTTTTGCATGATTGCAGTTATGATCTCACTGCACTGTTTGTCTGTTGATGCCATGATATTATTCGAATTAAATTTTGATCTTGCTGCCATTACATGGCCTGACTTGCTCTGTAGTATGTTATGCTGAGTTGACATTGATTGAATTTACTGAACCTCTTATTGCAATCGTTGCATCGAGAGTTACAATTTGTACATTGCTTTTGATTCTCTTTGATTGTTGCATTATGTCCTTGCCTTTTTGAGTGATCACTCCATATTGCACCTGTTTGCTGTCAAAAGCTAGACTTGTGCTGTAGCGCTACACATGAGCCCAGGCTTTGACGACCCATTTGACCATATTTGCCTACGCCTTCTGATTGCCTTGTTGCCTGCTTAATTTCCTTCCCCCCTCTTTGGAGGGTGGAGAATGTTGCTAAAAATTAGTGCACGAATTTTCTGAGACTTATTTTCCACCCCTCCATCTTTTCCCCACTTGCAATGTAAAGCAAATTGCCATGTATAGGCAGATTGGTGGCTGCAGTGAAATGGTTCTTTTTTGTATGTACACATTAGTCATCGCTTCTCCTCCCTCATTGCTTAATCACTAAATTCTTGTTATCTTATAAATAATATGAAAAACATAGGAATGTTTCCTTCTTATAAAGTAAAGAAATTCCGACTAAAATTACTAACCCAATCCGCTCAGGTATAAAACCACAGTTCCTGCGGTTCTCGACCTCTCTCTGTGTTAATTAGTGTGGTAGAGTTAACAACTCTTGCAGGTCTTGAATTGCACATAAGTAATCGTTACTTTTTGTAGCCATCGTTGGGCTAATTGAATTTAATCATTATTGAACATGTTTAGATTCTTCTAAGAAATGTATCAGCATTTGTTTCGTCAAAAACACTGAGCATATTTTTTAATATGCTCAGTGTTTTTGTGTGGTCACGTGGCCACATAAAATTTGTCCAAGTGTAGTGTGCTAAGCCACTGAAGTCCCGTTTATTTACTTTGCTTTGTTAATTTTAAATGAAGAGTATAGTTTTGTAATAAAAACTGTTAAAATCAGATGTGTTTACCTATTGAGTTGTCCTTGTGTACAGGCTGGAACCTGTCCATTGGTAGGGCTATCACCTGCATAACATCTGGCACGAACCTAGTGAAAGTCGCCATAACATTCATGACAAGCATTATCCATAATCAGGAACACCTTGAATTCCTCTGTAAGGACTTTGGTGATCCAGGCCTTAGGGTTAGGCAGCCAGAACACAGGGAGCAACAACCTTGCTCTTATTCTTGATGGCCCTGAGTTTTGCAGCACAGATTTCATCTTCATGATTTTTGTTTTATCCGACACTGTCAAAACTGTTTTTGCTGTACTGAAGAAGCTCATACTTACAGCCTTTTGTATGTCGGCCTCTTTCTTCATGTATTGCACTGTACTTTCATTCAGGTCAAAATGGCGCCCTACTGCAGGTAACACTAAGCCCTCCTTCAACATATTGAGAGGTTTTACCTTTTCCTCAAGCTTCATGACAGCCTTCTTTTATTCAGGCTCTTTGCCAGCAGCTTTAGAAGGATCAGGGCGTTTTTAAGAGGCATTTTAGGGTACAATTAGCTTTGATACACAAAATTTTAAACAATACAAACATTCACAATTACAGACACCAAAGAGTACTCCCACCTCCGCAAGATGGTCTTGAGGGCTCAGCCAATCAACGGCAAGTGTACAGCCAATTAGCGCCAAGGAAAATAAATGGTGCTCCTGAATTGGTTGCTTTGTAGATGACAGCCTATAGCGAGTTGACTATCATTGCACCTGGGTATAACAGCATCCCAACATCCAATGTTTTTTCTCTGTCAATTGCTGGTTTGGGCAAAGCATATTATGTTATTGAAACTTTGCTGTGATTACATTAATACATTACAGTATCATAATAGCTGAAAATTAATAAATCATTTTTCATCATAAAAAAATGTATTTACAGTAGTCACGAAAATATACTTAGTATGTAACATGTAAATGCTGTGCATATATAAACATACGTCCCCTGCTATTTCCGTGGTCCTGCCTATTTTAGATATGCGCTACAGACTACTATGTATCATCCTAAAACACTTTATGTACATAATAGTATTTAAAAATCATCTTACAAGAAAACATTTACCTAATAAAATATATATAGTATTTGGACAGGATATCAATGTTAGTATATGTATGTGTTACAGAAACTGTAAATAAGTTTTGTAAAGTGTATTCTGTATTCTTGGCCCTTTTCTCCTTAGTAATGTAAGCTTATGTTTTTTGGTGTTCAAATTTCCTTCCAATATTGGCACATGAAGTAAGTTACCACTTGCTAGAGGTGGTAGCAGGAAGAAGCTTCCTGGTCATGGAGACCAGCATACGTTCAAGAAGGTTTGCTCCATAGAGACTTGTCTTCGGAGTGGAAAATGTATTGAGATCTCCCTCTGATCCTATGCAAGAGACTGTGTTACGAGCCTAATAAAATTAAGTGAATCTACAATAAGGATCCTTCAAGCAACACCAAAATCTTGAAATAAAGACAGGAGTGCATGCTGCATGTAAAAGGTAAGCGGGTAGCGTATGTATCGTGAAAAAATGATTGCAACATTTTCTGTCAACTTGATTCCGTTGTGGTTGAAATAGGAAATATAGGAGAAGAAAGCAGCCGGCAGGAAAGATGGTTCCTCCTCTGATTAATGTATTTTGTGCATGTTTTTGAGTTGCTAATTAAGCAGAATCGTGGGTATTTGTTTTGCATTTGGTATTGAAATATTCTTTCTATTGACTGAGAAAATACCTAACTTGTTTCTAAGATAGTGTCTCTAACACGAGCTGGCTACACTTCCCTTCCAGTCTCCAGAGTGTGTAGAGGTAAGGCATGTTTTGATCAAGCTGTCCTTTCGCCGGTAGATCATTACCTCCCAGTCTTGTAATTTACAATGTTAGCATTCCGAATTCATTTAGCTGCGCTTGGCTGAGGCCATAAGTGTATTTCAGTTAACTTGCTTATTAACTGGGAATTGTTGATAAGATCAGTGTTCCCATAAGGATCACGTGGTCAGCTATATTATAGTGGGGTAACTTTGAATTGTAAATGGGACATATTGTTTTGAATGTATTGTAAGGGTAGACATGAGATCATTTATTGTTGTAATAAAACTGTAAAAACTGGCCGCCATCTTCATTAATCCTGTGAGTTGAGGATTGAAGTCTGTGCCAAAGGCTAGGTTATCTTGCCAATACCACCTGGTAAATCAGTGATCCCTGTTGTGAGGAAATAATTTGCAACATTTGGTCCTTCTTTGAACCAGACAGCCTAAGACATGAGTTTCCAACTGCACGACCTGTGGATGTGGTCTTTGTAATTTTCCTGTGGTAATGATCTGACTGCTAACTCTCAGAAAGAAGTCTGGAACAGACCAAGACCATTTATCGAGCAAGTTAGGTTGATTGCGATGACAGTAGCAATATGTAATTCAGAGGAAAGAGAGTACCCAGAAACTAATTGTTTACATGTAAATCCTGCAGAATACAGAGAGAGAGTAAAAGGTCTTAATGTGCACATCATAAGTGACTGTTTGAGGCAAATCAGATACAACACTTGACATTTGCCTATGAAACCTTTAGCCTATAGGTTAGGCTGAATGTCTGATGGGGTGCATCTCGATTCTCAAATAATAGGAATTTTCTTGAATAGTATTATGTAACTGAATTGCAACGAGCAGACATGGCAGGCCGAAAAGGAGAACTAAAGGTTTAGGTAAATTCACGTCAAGTAGTTTCCTTTCCTGTAACTTGTATGGCGGCGTCATTTCTTGTTGTCCCTTAACTTTGCTTGAGTAAAACACCCTGCTTTCATTTATAGCCTAATTTAACATAATTTGTTGAAGACCCTTGATCAAAATGGTGGCCGCTATTGAAGCACAGATGGACTATCACATCCTTTTCCTCTCTGACTCCCTGTTACATGCACAAAGAGATCTATTAGAGTTGCACAGTGTCACGGCTTATCAAGACCTATTAGATAGGATTCTAGCTGATGAGCAACAGTTGCAAACACTGTACCTTACAACTATGACTAAGATAGAGCTGTCAGTAGAAACTACGATAGGACCGACCCCCGGCAGAGCTGGTCATGTAATCACGCTGTTCAATAACCAAATCGGTGTTTAACCAAGGTAACTCAAATCAAAACACATCTACCTCGTTTGAAAGAACTCCCGTTGCCTGTATTCAAGGGAGAGAAAAGCAAATTCGCTAACTTTAAGGAATTGTTTAACATACATGTGCATAACAGTGTGGACTTAGACGACATTGCTAAGTTCACATATCTTCTCCGATCTCTGAAAGGGAAGCTGCTCAGAGTGGTGCAAGCTCTGAGTATAACAGTGGCGGACTATAACGTGGCCCTCAATTTACTAGATAGATATTATGGCAATCAGCATCAGGCACTGGTCATGCTACATCGGTGGTCAGCTAATATTTTCGTCCCAAAGTTTAATAATATCAAACTTAGAGAGTTCAGGATAGAACTCAGTGTGTTGATTGAGCAGATTAAACACCTAAGTGGATCTGCACTGGATCAAGGCATGTTGTTAAGCTTGATAAACCAGAAGTTGTCACAGAGTCATGTGTATCAAAAAGTTGTCGAGTATTTACATAAGTGCGACTATAGTTTAGATGAGTTACTTGAGACATTGGATTTCCTTATAAGATACTATGAGGATGACACGTTGCAAAAGGGGGAAGACCTATCACGATCCTCTCAACTGAAAGTTCTAGAATCTAGCGCCTCTCGATCAACGTCGTGCCCATTTTGCAACATCGATCATTCTGCCTTCAGTTGCCAACAATATCCAAAAAAGCACCAGCTTGTTTTAGTTCGTAAGTGTTTTAACAGTCTTGCTTCAGGGCACAGCAGCAAACAATACAGCAGCAAGAGAAACTACAAGATAAGCAATGGACGGCATCACAGCCTCATATGTGAAAGCAGCAGCAACAAGTCAAAGTTAGGTCCATCCCCGCACCAAATTCCTTATTTCCAACTCGTGGTCAATCTCCTACTTATATCACAACAAAACCCATTAGAAACCTAAATAAAACCCATTCGTCAGTCAATTCAAATGTAAATTGTAACGTAAATCAGGGAAAACCGTTTAAGGGGGAGAAAGAGAAACCTTGTGTTAGTCCCAGAATTGTAAGGAACAAGCCTTCTATTGAATTGCCCAGGGTCCGGGAGCCAGCGGAGTTTCATTTCCAGTTGGCTAACACAGAAGCTCGAGTCACTAGTTGTTTAGAGGGTTTCACTCAATATCGCACCTTTTGTCTCACCAACAGTAAATGGGGAATTTGATGTTATATCTTGTAGGATTTATATGGGTAAAAGGGTTGTGAGAGCTAGGCTAGTCGTTCACGGTGATGTAGATACCCTATTTGCAATGTAGGCGTGGGTAAAGTGAGTCAGTTTTTAAAAGGAAGGGGTACAAGATAGCAGATTCAGAAATCTGTTAATTTGCTGATAGGGCTGATTATTTTAGCCTTTTCATTGTTGGCATGAAGAAAATCGAGGGAATAAGTCTATTCATTACTCATTATGGGGTAGTGCATCATGGGAGGGTAACTCAGTGAGCCCTACAGGGCATAGGCGCGTCAACTGTCCGAACACTGTGTTTGTCGGATAGTTGAATCTAATGCTGACGACAACAGTATATCCTACATTAGCAGTCCATGGGAACAGAGCGTGAATTAGGGGAGAGGATGACTGAAACGGACAAAGGGTGCCGAACGAGTACACCCCTACGTAGGTCCAAGTGCGAAGATGATTCCTCCTGCATTGCCGTTGCCCAGTTAAGCTTGATAGGGAGACAAACTAAAGCAAACCCTGAATGTGCTACAACCTGCCAGAGAGTCCCTCAGACCGATTTGGAAACGAGAAATATAGCGGTAACTAATGTTCAGTTTAAGGGAGAAAATAAATACGCCATATATGACGAGTTGTGGGAGATTTTACTTTTACAGGAGTGTGAGGCAAAGCTGCAGTTTGTCCAGAATCGCTGCAATCCTGTTGATAGGCAAACCAGAAGACCAACCCTTCTACAACAGATGGGTCCCATCAAGGTGCTGTTAAGCCCAGATATAGCATTGCCAGGCCAGGCCAACCATCACGTTATTGTAACCCTCCGAGAGATGAGGAAAGGGACAACATTGACTCCTCCTGCCAAACTATGGAATCTACAGGGGAGTAATGCTCATTTCGTTACTTTGATCAATGCTATGAAACATGTGTTGGAATAAGTGTACAGTACAGCAAATCCTTTTCAAAAGCATGCCTGTCTAGAACTAGGACATCACTTATTTTCAGTTTGTAATAATTTAGCAAATGGGGTCGAAGTGCCCAATCATGTCCATAATTTTAGGAATCAATTCGAATTGGTTATGACTAATCAGATTCATACTGAAAGTAGGTTGCATAATATGATAAGGAGTGAAGCTCCGTTCATATTGTTACCTTCCAAAGGAGTGTTAGTCCAGCATTATTTACGACATTTACATGTAGCCTAGATGCATTATGGGGCAAAAACTCATATAACAATTTTCCGACATGAATGTTGAAACCCAGAACTGAGGGCTACTGCAAGGTGAGTGATGACTCGCACCGGCACCTTCAACCCTCCTCCAAGATGACCGCCACCTCTCCGCCTCCCAACTACTGAACCCGAATCGACTGCCCTGGGAGCACTCGAGATGAAGGAGGAGAGAGATACGTAATGATCATACCATGCATGAACAGCCTCACAATCTATCCTTACTTCAAATGCCGTTGGCAGCGAGGTCACTTGAGGTTGCTTCAAGAGTGACACGCCCATCAGGTGAGCCGGGCAGCTGCCCTACAGATCAAGGATATCATTTTTTAGTTAACATCGAACAATGCAGATGCCAAGACTGGCCTCGGGGTGGACTCCTAGTAGAAGTGTATCCTGGCAAGCAAAGAGCCATGAGGTCAGTCAAAGTTCTCCGAGGGCGAGGAAAGCCTGAGAACCAATGGATGCCTATGAGGAAGCAGACAACGAAGGAGAGAACAATACGAAAGCAGCAGATGTAGGCGACAAGAATGGAGAAGGGCCCGAGAACGCAACTCAAATAACTGTTTGCGATGCAGAAAAATTAAGTGAAATGATAAATCGATTCAAAAACACTTGCAAAATTTAGAACCATCGCATTTCTGCTGCCATTGGGGGAAAATTGGAGGGGAAGTTAAGGCCTCAAGGTGGAGTTCTATATCGCGAAAAAACTGTGCACTAATTTTTTCGCGACATTCTCCACCCTTCCAAAAGAAGGAAAGAAGGAATGCGAGGGATACCCAACTGGGAGGCTAGTGCGTGGTTCACTATGGGACACTTAAGGACTAGATGTCTGGTGCAGCGCTACATCAAACGTCCAGCTCTTAACAGCTAGACACAATCACGACTTCTGAGTAATCAATCGATAACTTATATAATGGACAAAACAATAAATGTCAAAATAGTAGCCACTGCGACTGGCTATGCAATGAAAGGTAAATAACATTTTTACGAGCTCAACTCAAGTGATTAAGCAAATAACATGGGATAATTAACTCGATTGTGAAACAATAATCAGCAATGTAAACACATTCAAGGCAAAAAACATAGTACGATCATGAGAGAAAAAATAACATTTCAAACAATGCTCAACAAATCATCCCTTTTGGTAACAGAATGATTACACAATCACTTCTAGCAATCAAACAGGCAAATAACTTGGGTAATATCGTATACTAAACGTGATGCAAGCACAAGGGCAATCAATCAAATTACAATGATCAACAAGACAAGCATCTCCACTAAGATAATGATCTCAATTAAGCATCTCATATAATACAGTGCAATAATGTGATACGAATGTTCAAATTTATCACTTCAAATGGTAATCATAGATTATTTTTATGGAACAAAACCAACTAATGAAAGTAAGAATCGTATCAGATGTTAATTATTGCCAAATCGACCAATTAAGGTAAACTTGGTGATAAAGGATTGCTCTAAGAATGAAATGACTCAATTAGTATAGTAACTAATGGGGGCAATGCTTTCTTCAAAGCATTGTTGACTTCAATAGAATTTCAATCAAAATGTGTTCATACAAAATGAAAACAATTCAACTAGACAAAATATGAACATGTAACTTCATTATGTTCAAAATACACAGTCATTCCTCGTGAATGAAATAATGAACACTATAGCAATGTGAAATTGATCAAATAGTAACCAAGAGTTTCACTTGTTACTAAGACTGTTGCATAGCTCCACATTACAGCTATCAGTTCCAAAACAATGCTCAGGCTAGAGCTTCATGAGGGGTGACTTCATCCCTGTGTAGTATGAGTTACAAAACGGACATAATTGACACTTTATAGAAAATTAATGCATCAGTTGAAGCCGTCTCTGGACCACGTTGTTCGGTCTCACAAGATGCAACAACAATAATCAGCACTACCCTGTCTAACACCTTCAAGTCTCTTCCAATCTCCCACTCTTTAATAGTTCTCCTCAAAAATACATCACACACACACTATGCTAAATCGTCTCTTACCCACTCCACCATTTTCTGTCTGCTCAACAGCAGCTTTCCTTTTCGGTCGGACACTTAACTCAGTCACTGTTCCACTCACTTCGTTACCACCATTTTCTGTCTCTCGCTCACTCAAGTCCTTCAGTCTGTCGAGACATGCTACTTACATTTTCGTCATCCTGCTCACGCTCATTCTGTTCAATTTCATACTCAGCATCATCCCGCGTTCCTTCTTCTTCTTCTTCATCGTCGTGGGCGTTTATCTCGAGTGGGACGATGTGTTGTGCTTGTCTTTATTTTTAATTCTCTTCGTTATGTTGCGCGGCGTACTTACGAGTTCTTATTCTCTCACTTCTTCTTCTTTGTTTTCGTTGTTACGGGTAATGTTTGAAAGGTTATTTGTCATATGGGCTAACCTTCATCTATCACTAGTTACGATTGAGTTTCTTCTCTCGTAGGAACATTTAGTTTATTTATTCTTCACTAAGTCTCTCAGGAGGTACTTTATATGTTTTAAACAGGGGTTGAATATCTTTGGGAAACTGGGCAAATTAAACACCTCTTTTTAAAAATTACTTATAATTGGAATAAACACAGTTTACACACTTTACACTACACTTGGAACAGAGTGAGAAGGAACACAGCCTTCCCGTACAAGGTCTGGCTCTTGACTACTTTTCTCTGGCACTTCAAATGAAGTTTCGACCTAACTACTTCAATTAGCTCCTCCTCAAATGTCCTTTAGGACACCTACTTCTTCATGAATGGCTTTCATTACTTCCGGTGCCACCTCTAGATTCGTCTGATTGGTTTCGTCCCTCGACGGTAACCACCCACTGAAGGAGTCAAAGTTCAACTTTTCTGGTGAGGTTAGCACCTTACTGTTTTCCAAAACAAGTGCCAATTGTTTTGGTCTGGTTTACGAAACTGCTATTCGTGCAGACTTATGCTGTACACATCTACTCCCTTTTCTACCTTTACTTCTGGTAGATCCTTCATCACTCTACTTTCACTATATATATTCTACCAGTGGTTTTCCTAACTAAGTTTTCCCTAGCTATTTCTAGACAGACTCTTGTTGTTTCCTAACAGATGTGCTCTACTGCTCGAAGATGCTCTTCGCCCTCGAAGAACACCTTTACGGACCTCATTACCCCGCGTTTATCAGGGAAGACTGCGATAATTTTACCGAGAGGCCACTGACTGCGTTTCTGCTGATCAGCCTTTACTAAGACGATATCATTTTCTTGAAGGGCAATTGGGGCGTCCTCTCGGAAGTCATGATGTTCTTGGAGCGTCTTCAGGTATCCATCATGCCAGTACCTCTTGAAACGGTCCAGGGTCTCAGTTAACCTGAAGTACCTGTGTTGCAGTTGCCTTGTGGTCAGGGTGGTGTGCATTTCCTCTTGAGGGACCACAGGCGGCAGTAGTCTTATCACATCACCATGGATGAGATGTGATGGGGTGAGAACTTTGTCTTCTCATGTGTCCCCAGTGTACATTAGTGGATGGTTGTTAACAAGGATGTATCCCACCCCCCCTTCGATCTGGATGGGGCCAGTGTGGTCCACGCCGACCTTATCAAAAAGGCGTAGCAAGCAAGTTCTATCGAACGGGATGGGGGCGCGGTGGCTGACAAAGAAGAGGCCTGAAGGCAAGAATGCAGGCCTTACATCCCCCTACCACTCTCTTCGCAATGGCCCTCAGTCAAGGGCTCCAGCATTCCTGTCGATAAAGCATGTTTAGTATGTTGACACCACAATGCATGTGAGTGGTTTGGAGGAATTCTAAATATAACTTAGCTAACATGCCTTTAGGAGGCAACATCAACTTGTTTTACAATCAGATACATTACATAATCTACTCTCTATGTAGACAATATCATCTTTCATCACTAAGTTTAAGTGTAGGATAAAATTAGCTATGTGCGTGGGCACTTGCACATCATTTCCAAGTTTGTTACATACTGTAGGATAATGTCTTTGTTCTAAATATACTAATTTAGTGAATGGATCTTCCTAGCAGTTCCCAAGCTTTAAGACATATTTCATAATTTTCTTTAACTTTATGAAACAAACATTATTCCCCCTTAGATTCCATATCTCTCCTGGCGGAGTCAACATTCCTTCGTCCCTCAACACTCAGAGGGCTGCAACAACCATGGCTGTTGTTTGGCGGTTCAGTTCTGCCCTGTTGATGGAGAAAGGCAGGCCCCTTGTTCCACATGAGACTAGACTTCAGTTCCTTCAAACTGGCAACTCAGGAGAGTATATCTGCTGGGTTCTCTTTGGTGGGAACATATTGTAGTTCTACAGCACACTCCTGTTGGATGAAATTGATCTCCCCAATGCGATTAGAGATGAAAGTGTTTTTGTTTCCTTCCCTACTCTGTACCCAGGCTATAGCTACTTTGCTATCAGTCCATGTGACAATTCGAGAGAAGTTGAATAAACTCTTGAGTTGTCTGCACAACCGAAATCCCAATAACAAGGCTAACAACTAAAATTTTGGTATGGTTAATTTAGATTGCTTTTTCGGCGTGACTCTCATCTTTAAAGTTAGAATGTTCATTTGACCCTCATGTTGCCTGACATATGCAACGGCTCTGTAAGCCTTACTAGAAGCATCAGTGAATACGTGTAGCTCGACGATTCCCAACATAATTCCCCTTGGAAACTCTAAGGAATGAATGTCTACAAATTCAGTTAATATGTCATGCACTTCCCTTTGTCGTTCCTGAGACAGAACATCATCCCATCCTATCCCTTCCTCCCAAAGTTCCAGTAAGAAAAGTTTTCCCCTGCCAAATATGGGACTAACTAATCCTAAGGGATCAAAATTGGCTACTAAAGATGACATAAGTTTGCGTTTCGTTATTCTGAGGGGGATATTGGGTTCATTAGTTCTCTTGCTAGGTTTCAAACTTGAGCGATCAACGTCTCTATTCCAAATTATCCCTAACACTGTGACTTCATTAGGTTCATTACATTCTAGTCGCTCATTAAACCTCTGATAGTTACTGGCCCACCCAGTTAAAGGCATGTGGGCTTTATCTAACAATGATTTGGTTTCAACATATGCATCTTCTAGCTGGTTATAAGACTCAAAAGTTTGAATATAGTTATCTACATGAAAATACTTCATTAATTCTTCCCTCTCTTAATCTTGGAGGTGAGTCCTAAACATTTGTTGCAGTATATAGGGACTAGTGAACACCAAATACCACGACTTGAAAGGCGTACATGGCCGCTGGTGAAGGCCTTTGTCTCCACAAGAAAGGGGCATATGTAGTGTCCTTGGGATTCAACAAAACACGATGAAATACTTTCGAGATGTCTGATATTAATGCATAAGGGTGACTCCGTAATTTGATCAGCAAATCATACAACATTATGATTAGGTTAGGACCCAGATATAGACAATCGTTTAACAAGAGTTCACCATTAACTTTGGACGAAGCATTGAATACTATGCGTAACAGTGTTCTTAGGTTCTCCTTCTTTACTCTGAAGTGGGGTAAATAGTAGCCTTCAATTTTCGGATTTTCGACTTCCTTAATGAAGCCAACTGCAACATACGTCTGAAGGACGTTTTCATAATTGTCACGATATTCAGGATTTTTACTAACTGTCTCTCGAGAGCGTATAATTCGGCAAGAGCATTTCGATAATTGTTATGGGGTCGTTCGGATCCATGGAATGGTAAGCTGACTTGGTATCCATTCTCGGTTTTAGTGATACTCTGTTGAACCTTGTTCGGAAGTAGAGAATTGTTCGTTCGGCACAATTCAGAGTGTCTAGTTTCCATCACATATCAACATCTACATCACTTTCAATGAGACGACACACTCGCAACGTTCGAACAGTTGAGACACGCAACCCATCCAAGGCCCACTGAGGCACATAGCAATATGGTGCAATACCATTGTGAGTGATGAACACACCCAGAACAAAAAGGTTAAAGTAGTCTGCTGCCACAAGCAGATTGATGTTCCTAATAGTGTCATTTCTTATATCGCCATCACAGATCTGCAGATGAATCTTTACTTTGCACAAACCCATGTTGTGAATGGGGGTATTAACATTGTCATGAACAACTAACTTTACTCTAATGACTCTCGGTCCCATATGAACACGGCAAGAAACAACGTCAAATTCTCCCTTTACAATTTGGGAACCAAAGGGTCCAATGTTAGACAATGCATTTTACTACAGGTAACTTCAATTTCTTATCCAACCAACTTGAAATAAAGCTTCTCTGACTACCAGTGTCAAGAAACACGCATGTTTTGTACAGTTGATCATGACTGTACATCATTGTGGTAGCAGTGGGCAACAAGGTGGCTGGTAGTTCATCAGAAGGTTGATTTTTAGCGACTTTAACATTAACAAAAGGCTTTTCTTTTTTTACGTTAGGCAGGAGTCGATTGTTTACATTATTGTGACAACATGAGATGGTCTGGCAGAGGACGAGGAATTGGAATGGTTGACAGTGTGTGCAACGGATCTGGACTGACCAGAAGCAAAACAATTAAAACATTTCTTGTTCAAAATAAGTTGCTGTTTCTTGGATGCAGCATTCGGATACTTCAAACAATTGTAAGCTGAATGATTATTATTGTAAAATGGACAAGTCGCCGTCCGAGGGGCGTTGGTTTAAACCCATTCGTATGCGCTGTCGGTGAAACACTTTTGCCTTGCTCTAACGAGTCTTCTTCCATAGAGCATAAAAAAAAATCTAATGCCTCAAAGAGTTCATCCAAGAAAAAATCACATTTGAGGAGATATTCTATGACTTTCTGATATATCTGACTTTGTGACAATTTTTGGTTAAGGAGACTGATTAACAAACCTTGATTCATCGCAGAACCAGTAAGACATTTAATTTGTTCAATTAGTACCGTAAGTTCAATTAAGAAGTTTTTATGGTCAAGGACAAAGATATTTGATAACTGCTGATGTAGAATGACCAGCGTCTGATGCTCGTTACCATAGTATTTGTCTAACAAAGTGCGTGCCACCCCATAGTTGGCTGCAATTAGGTTCAGGGCTTAAACTACCTTGAGCAGCTCTCCTACTAAAGACCCTAACAAATAGGTGAATTTGGCTATGTCGTCCAAATCGTTGCGCTGATGCACATGAACATCAAATAGTTCCTTAAAAGTGGCGAACTCACTTTTTTCAACATTGAACATGGGCAAAGGAAGCTCTTTGAGTTTAGGTAGATGTGTTTTTGGCTGCACTACACTGGCAAATGTACTAATTGTATTGATGAGAAGGAGGATCGTTTGACTGGCTTCATCCATTGTTTTTAGTATCTTACTTTCCAGTGCGAGTTTGAAGTTGATTACACTCTTCAAGTACAGTTCCTTGAGCTGCTGCTCATCAGCTTGGATATGATTAGCACATTTATATATATGGAAACATTATGTGAGTCCATAAGGCTCCCTTGTGCCTGCGTCGCGAGGTGGTCAGGAGGACCATGAGAGAGTCAACTTGTTTCTAAAGCGGCCGCCATTTTGTGGTTATGGGAAGATACAATTAATAACTACGTGATTTGGAAAGACTAGCTCCAATTCTCAAACTGGCAAATGGGACAAAGGAAATGGCGTCACTTTCTTACTTTACGTTACGTTAGTTCATTACAACTTAGGCTATACTTAGTTCTTATCACTCTGACGGGCTTTCTCGCTACGAATCAGTCTCATGATACGGTTACTAAATGCGCTTCACACATGCATGTCGAAATGAACTTGATCAGATGTTCTTCCCTGTCTATAGTTTACAGGGTTCATTGGTAAATGACGCACTCTGTGACGTCTATGACTAGTGCAATACCACCTAACCTGAGTGTTAAAGACTCTTACTCTAGCATTATATTCATTGGGGACAATACCAAAATGATTCGCTTCCATGCATTCCCTCTCTTCTGCTTGCACATGGCTACTTTTACAGTTATTTCTCTTATTCTGTCTAGGAAGGCCTTCAGCCTACTCCAGACTTCTACCTCAGATTTTTGGGCCAAATCGTTGCCCCCTAGATATATGACAACGAGGTGATATCGCCTATGGTAGAAGGGCAATGTTTTAGTTGCTAGGCTAGCTATTACCCTGCCTGGTCTGCGATGAATCTCAATTTTCACTCCCTTGATCAGATGGAGGTGCAAAGGTAACTGAGTGCCCTAACAAAAGTACATTAAACACCATAACTCGTTCATCGTTGCTCAGGAACTGGCTACTTACATCTATCTGTTGTTCAAAGGACCAAAAAAATGTTGCAAAGTTTCTTTGGTGACTGTTAGGGACAGGTTCTCTGGCCTGATGTTAGGGGGCAACAGATTTACCAACAAAGAAAGTCACCAGTCCGTACACAGGGACGAAAAAACTATGATGTTAATTTACAAATTTTATTAGAAAATTATACCTACTATCATTACTACACTCATATCTAAATATTTACACAATTCAGGCAGCTCTAGCCACTATAGTATCATGACTGAAAGAAAAGGGTGACCTCGTGGTCACACAGGTAACACGAAATTTATCACTTGAAATCTAGTTCATCATTGACAATAACACAAAAATCTCCTCAGCACCGAGATCACTGATAATTAAATAACATGTTAAATAAATCCCCAAGCTAAGTATTGAATATTTCACTATAAGTACTCGCAGTTACGGTTGCTTGGTGGAAACCGACATCAGGTGGACAGCCCTCAGACCCAACCTACTCTCAGGTCCTATCTCAAGCTAAGGTTTTTAATAAAGAGAGAGCAATCGAACTCGTGTTCACACTTTTATAGTACTGCCAAGTAGTCATTTTCTATAGTTTAATTTCAACTTTTCCACCATGCAACTAACTTGACAAATAACTAAATAAAAAGGCACAACAACATCAAATAGCTGTTTCTGTTGCAGAAAACTTAAGTAAAATAATAAATCGATTCGAAAACCTTTGCGAAATTCAGAACCATTGCATTTCTGCCACCACTGGGGGAAAATTGGATGGAAAGTTAAGGCCTCAAGGTGGAGTTCTTTATCGCGAAAGAACTGTGCATTAATTTTTTCGTGACAATTTACTGATTCATTTCCATGTATGTAATCTCGTTGTTGCTAAGTTTACCTTCATTGGTCGACTTAGGAATAATTCCTTATTCTTTCAATTCTTACTTTAATTAGTCGGTTTTGTAGCAAAATTCCATGCTGTTGACTACTGCTTGGATTGCTTGCATAACTGCACACATTGATTTCTGTGTTCCATGATTTCTGTGTTCCATGATTGCTATTGCATTGACATTGAAAATGCCTTGATGAGAGCATTGACCCGTATTGCCTTGCATTGATGATTGATGTACATGGTTCCTTCTCTAATTAATGTATTTTATGCATGTTTTTGAGTTGGTAATTCAGCAGAATCGTGGGAATTTGCTTTCAATTTCATATTGAAATATATATACTTTCTATTGGGATTGCCAGAATAATGCTAAAGTAAGTACAACCTTGACTGAGAAAATACCTAACTGGTTTCCAAGATAGCTTCACTTCCCTTCCAGAGTGTGTAGAAGTAAGATGTGTTTTGATTAAGCTGTCATTTTGCCTGTAGATCATTACTTCCTGGTCTTGTAAGTTACAATGTTAGTATTGCGAATACGTTAAGCTGCGCTTAGCTGAGGTTGTAAGTCTACTGAAGTGTATTTCCTGCGATCCCCGACTCATATCATTAACTTTGTTATTAATTGTGAATAGTCCTGTGAGTTAGGGATTGAAGTCTGTGCCAAAGGCTAGACTATCTTGCCAATACCACCTGGCGAACCAGTAATCCCCGTTGTGAGAGAATAATTCGCAACAGTATGCTTCACATGTCATTTCAGGGATTGGGTGTAGCTAGATTTATTTGGGACAATGCCAACATAATTGCAAGAGTTTGTTAATGTAGGATAATGTAGGCTACGTAGGGATTCGTTATTGATGTAATGAAGTGTTACAAATTTTTCTTGCAGTAGAGGAACCGTATTTCAGTTTGCTAAAGCTTTGAAGTGCTGTTTTCTAGCGTAATTGCTCTTCTCTCGCCTGTAATGTCAGTGTCGCCAATTAGTTTTGCTTGTTTTTGGGCTCATTCTTGCAGTGTTATCATCTTTGGAGTTGATCTTGTTTTCTGATAGTGGGCTTTCAAGCCTTACCTTACCTATCAAGAATTTGGTTTGTCTGAGATCAGCTTTACATTTACAGTATGTGAAGCTGAGGTTTTAAAGTAGTTGTGCTGTGCAGTTAGTTCTAGTTGTCACCCGTGGTTGTTGAGCTAACTGAACAGACTATTGTAGTGGGTCGTTCTGCTGTCTGTGTACTGTATATATTATAATAATCCTCCTATCGTTATGTAGCAATTATAATTACACACCTATTATTGTGTATGATGTTGGCGCCATCTATTGATTGTTGATCGTAGTGTACATCATGTATGAAATTACCACTTGTTTGTCACGTATGTAATCCTTGGAAATGTTTACTTCCAAGCTCTGCAAAGTTAAAACTTTGAGTTCGTTATCCGGTGGCTTATGATTCACTTGTTCATAGCAGTTGTTAAGTGGTTATTTGTCATTATTTTGTTATTATATATTCTGACATGATTTAAAATAAGTAAAGTTTTTGTTTAATTTTAATTTTAGTTTGATAATTCACCTCGCATATCTACTTTACCTACATGAAGTGTTGCCCTCATCACTGAGAATTGATAAATAGTTCAAGTGGAAAGCTGAAGTTGTGACAATATATATCTATATCTATATCTGTATCCTTTGCTGATTACTTTAATCATTTCTGACATTGAAGTTAAATTATCCAACCTGATGAAATCTATATCTATATCTATATCCTTTGCTGATTAGTTTAATCATGTCTGACATTGAAGTTAAATTAACCACCCTTATAAAGAAGCGAGCTGGGTATAAGGTTTATATAACAGTATGTCTGAAGAAACTTAAGGAATTAGATGATGATGACCTTAAGATTCATTTCAAGGTTAGAAAGGCTACAATTCTAAAGCACTTTGTTAAGGTCCGAGAGTTGTACGAGAGCATATTAGAGTTGTATGCCCTCTGTGATGAGAAAAATGAGGAAGAAAGTAAGATGTCTGAAATCACCTAAGTAGACTATAATAACTCCATTCTTAATGAGCTTACCTTATTGGAAAGGAAAGTTGATGGTTTCACTCTGTAGCTAATATTGCATCCTCTCAGCCTTCTGTGACTGTTAGAAATCCCAAGTTAGAGTGTAAAATCTTTCATGGTATTTCCAAGGGCAAGTTAGAATTCAAGAATTTTCTTACCCAGTTTTCTAATTGTATTGATGCTTGCGGATGTTTGTCTGATGCAAACAAGTTAACCTACGTACGTAGTTATTTGTCGGGCTATGCCCTTAAGATTATGTCATCTTTCAAAAAATATTGATAATTATGAGGTTGCTCTAAATCTTATGGAAGAATTCCTAGATATACTGTAAATAATAGACGAGTCATTTGAAGTTTTGTTGTCTCGTTCATTTGATACTACATTCAATGGGTTAAGAACTTACTTTAATGAATGTTGTGCCATAATTGGAGGCAGCTAGTGCACTAAGTGCAGGGTGTAAGCTTCTTAGCCACATTGTTTTTTCCAAGTTACCAACTTCTGTTAAGGAGGAGCAGATTCATAAAGTTGACAATAATTATCCTACCCTTAACCATATGTTTGATAATTACAGGGAAATTATTAAAACCTTAGTGAGAGTATCACAGCCCAAAGTGTCTAATGCTAAGGTGAAAAGCAGTGTCCACAATAGAGGCAATTCGCCTGGGTTTAATAAGAAATTTTCAAATCTATAGCCTCCCTCTAAGGGTAGTAGTCTTCCCCTTATCTCCCTCAACTTTGGAGAATTTAAGTAATTCTGTGTCAAATGTTGGCTCAAAATCCAACCTTAAGGAGTCTCCAAATCTTAAAAAGGGTAGTTTGCCCTGTAAATGTGTTCAAGTCCTCACAGTGCGTCACACTGTGATACTTATCAGTCCTTGGCTGAACGTCAAGTAAGGTGTGTTGCCCTCAAAATATGTGAATTGTGTACAAGCTTAAAACACAATGCATCTTCTTGTCCTGGTAAGGATAATAAATTGCCCTTTGAGTGTTTTCAATGAAAGTTACATTCTCACATAGCTGCTTTATGTCCAAATACTAGTAGTGGGAGTTTTTTTTCTAGTTTTTGTGCTAATGCTAAACAAGATTCCGCTCTTGGGGAACACCATTTGTTATCTGTCCTCGCCTTGACCTTTTATGGTGTTTATAAACGTTCTAGCAGAGACAGATGTCTGTTAGACTCCGCAAGTAAAAGTAGTTATTTATCAAAGCATAGTTGAGTATCTCAAAGGAGGCTTTGGGTTTTCATTCACTCAGTATGATATAAATACGTTCTTAGGCAGTGTGGAACGTGAGTTTGGTGAATGTCTTTTGAAAGTGTACATTCCAGGACAAGGTAAGAATTATGACCACATGCTTGCTATTTCTGATTTTAAAGTTAAGCCTAATGTATCCCAATTACATATTGCTTTTCATAACATTGTAAAAGAAGGCTATCATTTAGCCGAACCCTCTCTAGCCGAGGATGATGAACAAATGCCTATCCTGGGGCTAGCTGGGGCTGATTTTATTCAACACTTTCCTGAATTAGCTCTAACAAGTTGTATGCAAGGTGCTGCATTTTCCACAAGAGTGGGTTTAATTCCCTTTGGAAATATTTTTAGTTTTTTGTATCCTGGCCAAGCAATTCCTGTGGCTCAGTTGCCACCTAAGGTTGTAGAAACCAAGGTAAGTGGTTTCTCTCATAATCGCTCTACAGATGGAGAAGTGTTACAGTCATCTGTTAATTTTGTTGTCTCCAAAGAAATCATATTTTTCTCCTCTAGTCTTTATTTCCTGATAGCTCAGTATAGCAGGGACGTGTAGCATTGTTTAATTTGGATGTCCTTGGTCACAATGAAGAGACAAAGTCTGATTAGGATTGCCTACAGATTGATAAGATTATGCAAGGCATTTCCTTACGAGATGGAAAATATTATGTTGAACTTCCATGGAAGGATGAATTAGTAAATTTCCCTCGAATTACAAGGTTGCTCTTTCTGTACTAGATAAGGGCTTAAATGATCTGGACAAAAGGGAGTTGTTGGGTTCTTATCAAGAAGTGTTTCTTCAGCAGCTTGTTGATGATATAATCGAAGAGATTTGTGTACCTCCAAATGATTATCACAAATTCATCTGGAATCCTCAACGTCCTGTAGTCAAGACAGAAGCCAATATGACTACCAGAATTCGTCCAGTCTTCAATTGTTCCTTGAAGACAAATAAGGCTCCTTCTCTTAATGAAGCTACATATGTTGGTGTAAATTTAATGAAGACTAGCAAAGGAAGCTGATAAAAATTGCTTTTGTCTTTTTATGTGTGTTGGAGATAGATTGGTCACCTATTGTTACAAGACCACCATATTTGGCTTTAAGACAAGCCATTTCATTCTAAATTATGTGTTGAAGCACCATGCAGAGAAATATGCTAGTGAAAAGTTTTCCAAAATACTAATCAAAAACATCTATGTAGATAACATGCTAGTCACTAGCAAAAATCTTGAATTCTTGAGGGAAGTGTACCAGGAAACCCAAAATAGGTTGAAAGAGGGTGGATGCACACTATGAAGTTGGCATTCTAATAGTACGGAGTTACAGTCTGTTTTGACAAATCAAGGTAATCTTGCTTCTCAAGGGAACTCCTATGAGAGAGTCCTAGGAATAAGTATATGTTGGAGCTTGATATCCTACAATTGAATGAGGTTCACTTGGATGGGACAGCTGATACTAAACGCGATGTCTTACTTCAAATTTCTAAAGTGGTCGGCCCTATGGGTCTTAATTTGCCTGTGTGAAACACTGGTAAATTCCTAATGCATGAGTATGTTACTGTATTTTTCCAAGGTCTTGTGTTAATTCACTTGTTGTATTTATTGATGCTTCAAAATTGGGTTATGGCTTTGCCGTTTACAATGTAGCTGATGGCTGTTCAAATCTGCTTTATGCTAAATCTAGAATTGCCCCTATTAAGTCTATGACCCTTCCTACCTTAGAGTTACTTGGTGTTCATCATGCCCCGAAGAGTCTTCCCACTGTTTTGGATTCTTTATCCATTTAAGTTTTTGGATGTCACCATTGGAGTAGATTCTTAAGTTGTTCTTCAATTGCTCCTTGCTGATAATATTAATGTCCAGAGTGTATTCACTCATAATAAAGTAAAGGATATTGCAATAATAGAGTAAAGGATATTGCAATGTTCAAACAGTCCTTGTTGAAAGATTAAGGCACAACCATCCAATTCAGATATGTAAAAAGTGAAGATAATCCTTGTGATCTTCTTACCAGAGGTTTGCCCTTTAATGAGTTTGTGAAGCAATTGTCTTTTTGGCAACATGGACCGATGTGGCTATCAGATTTTCGAAAATTGTGCGTTGATTATGCCTTAGGGTGTTTGTCTGATGCCAGTAAGTATTTCGTAGCTCCATGGAGCAGTAATTATGCTACCTTTCATATAAATTCAGAAATGTCTATTGAACCAGTTATTGATGTACAAATGTTTACGTCTTTTCGCTAGGTTTTAAGAGTAACTATCCTGCTGTTCAAGGCAATATTCAAAATGAGAAAATGTAGTAAAAACCCTGAGGGTATTTCAAGGCTTCATCTCCAAAGTCAGAGGCAAAGGGAATGCTTTCCCAAGGAGTTGGGTTGTCTTAACTTACCTGATAGTGATAAACCCAAGGAAGTCTCTAATTTAGTAAATAATCTAGACTTGTTCCTTGACAATGCGGGACTATTCGGGTATAGGGACACATTGCCAAATCCTTAAGTGTGTCATATGATGAGTAATATACAAATTTGTTGCTTGTCCTTTTATTTAATTGTATGCCACCTTTGTGTCTTTTTATATTTATTGTAGATTGTAGGTTCTTGTAGTCTCAGGACTCTTGTAGTAATTCTTTTAAAGTCTCAGGAGGCTTAGAAAGATACAGCACAATTTTTTTCTTATTCCATTAACACAAACTAAATATTTACACAGTTTTAACATACAGGTTTAGTTAGTACTGAGGGTGGTATGGCTCTCTTATCGTCTGCTTGCGGCGAAACGTTGTAATATGACGACGGTTCAATGTTTGAAGTCTTTCTTCCCCACGACTGGAGAGGCACACCACTGCACCCTCTGTATGCTGTTTTTCTTCTCTGTTCTGCTTCTCTTCTGTTGACATTTCCTTAAAGAAAAAGTCTCCTCCTCTTAGTAGGACGGTCTTTTCTGTGGTTGCCTTCTGGTCTTCCTTATTGCTTGCTGGGCGTGATTAATAACATCACTGGAAGTGTCCAGCCTCCGCTTGCAGATCAAAGGTTGTTTCAATAGCTTTATTGTAAACAACTAAATACATTTTTAAATTGCCGATAACGCAATAAACACCTCTGCTTGTTTGGGTTGCAACTCTTTCTTTTTCTCTCTATTATTCTTTCTCTCTCCATCTGTCTATCAGTGGATCTCTCTCTCTCTCTCTCTCTCTCTCTCTCTCTCTCTCTCTCTCTCTCTCTCTCTCTCTCTCTCTCTCTCTTTATATCTACTATTATTATCTTTTTATATCTACGCTATTTTCCCTAACCAACATTTCATCACTTAGCCACCACCATACATTGTCCTCAATGTTTTAATACTATACACAATAACAATGGACATAATAATAACTAAATTGGCAATATTTGGTAGTGAGTAGGGGAAAATTCCCCATTGTCCCTCAACACCTACATAGGTGCTAATCCCCAGGTAGTCGAATTTTCTACCTGGAGATAAGCACCTAGGTGTGAAAATTCACACCTTTTAATAAAGGTGTGAATATAACAAATAGGTGTGAAATTTCACAGGTTCCCACGGTCATGGTGGCGCCGTGCAAAACTCTACAGGGATGAAAACCCTGATTCCAGCCCTGACCCCAAAACTCCTCATACTCTATGGGAGGTAAAAACACTGATTTCAACCCCAACCCAAAAGGACCTCATACTCTACGGGAGGTAAAAACCCCAAAGCTCCTCATAGTCTACAGAGGTAAAAAACCCTGCCCCCGTTTCAACCTTGACTAATCCGAGTTCCCCCCATACAATTCGTGAGTTTTCGGGAAATTACTCAAGTCCTTTATGATATGTGTGTATAGATGCATAATATTCCATGCATAAAGAGGTTAAATGGTAAATCAGATTACATATGGAATTGTTATTATTTTTGTAACAAAAGTCATACAGAGATACATGGGGGATGGTATACATGAATTAATATTCCATACAAAGTCATACAAGAATACACTGGAAAAGGTGTACAAAAGAATACATAGACATAATATACATTCGTTTTACGAAAATAATACATCATCGAGACACATTGCTAGTATATACGACACACACCCTCCCCAGTTTCCTGATCGTGTGTGAAAGACAATTCATCTAATACATACAGTATGTGCATGTCACTAACGGTTGTATCCAACTTACCATTACCCTCAAGATTAGTATAATCATTATCAATATTATCACAAACCTCCATCTATTTATTAACCACTTTGGAAGCCATGGCTAGATGTGCGTCTTAATAATCCAATGGTTCAAGAGTTAAAGAGCCACCGAATCCCGCAGTCGAGCTTCTCCCCACCCCCGACACTATGAGTCATTAAAGATGCTCCCTTTTATCACAACCACTGATTAAACAAGTTGTATCATGCTACCCTCCAAGACTCCCACCTGAAGATATGAATCACACTAAAGCCCGACCAGCTTTCCAACCGTTATCTCTCTCTCTCTCTCTCTCTCTCTCTCTCTCTCTCTCTCTCTCTCTCTCTCTCTCTCCAGCTACGCTTCGTGACATTCATCATCTCAAATTTCCTTCTTTTCCTCTGTTTCCCCGGTTCGCAGTGCGTATGTCATCCTTGACTTTGATAAAGTTTATTATTTGCTTTTTACTCAGTATAGTGACTCACAGTCAGGTGGTTTGTAGTTACATACCCATGCCTTTGGAGGAGGAGGAGGAGGTATAACTGATTTAACCGACGTCGGAACTTTACGTCTATCTCCCGTGTTGTAAATGCTGAGACGAATGGGTTTGCGAGTTTCACTTCTTATACTCATGTTACCTTTATTACTATGACAATTGCCACCATCTTTACTATTACTAATGCTATTTCCGATCACTTTTGATCTCCCTTCTCCTGCCCCTCTTTCTTTCTTTCATCAACCTTTCATAAGTTATTCTCAGGAGTAGATGGAAATATTAACGCTTTTTTAATAGGATGGCTCATACCCGAACAAACTGAGATTCATCCAACCAGGAATTTAATAGTTTCGGGTACTCCCTCCACTTGATGCGTCCTATTTCCTCTCTTCCTCTTTTTTTAAAATATTGATACCGTAGAGCTGCGGGAGGTCGGCGGGGATTGACCCTTCCTTATAAAAGTCCTTTGATAGTCTCCCCCTGCAAGTCCTCTAAATAATATACTGTAGGATTCTGTTTCTTGTCAACTTTCCCCTTTTTTTTTTTTTTTTTTTTTTTAAGAATAATTCGTAAGTGTCATGCACGGTATATCCCTTCCTGAAGAATACAGTCCTATTCTCATATGCTATACTTACTATACTACCTACCTTCAAAAACACTTCCTATCAGTGATAAGGTGTTATTATTATTTGAAGAGACTTGCTATTAATCCCGCAACTTGGGAAAGTAATACAGATAAAATCGCGCTGCCGCCTTCCCTACTCTTAAATATTTCCTTCTTCTTCAGTAACGGAGTCTTCTTCAAGGAGACTTCGCGCATCTTCTTCCTAAACCTTCTGAGCCTTTTCCTGTGAATTTTATCCTGCGTTAGATTTCCCCTGAAGAAAGTTTCTAAAGACTCGGAAATAGTATACTAATAAATTCTTTTCCTAATGTATAGGTATTACTCTATTCCCATTCGGAGCTGAAAGACGCAATATAAATAGGATGAACTCCTCATTTTTATATATTAACGCTCTTTTACTAAGATGACGCATACCCACCAAGCCGAGATTCATCCAACCAGGTATTAAATTGTTTCGGGTACCCCGCTCCACTTGACGTAGTACTGCGTCCTATTACCGCTTTTCCTCCTTTTTAAAATATTGATGTAGAGCTCCGTATTGTCGTGAGTTAAGTAACTATATATTTTACTTTTTATAGTGTCCTGATAACTCTTTCAGCTATCGCCGCTTTAATTTATCTCGGATGTACACTGTATGATTTTATATTTCTGTCGTTAAGGTGTTCCCTCACCTGCTTGTTATAGAATTCCCTACCTTCATCTGTATTCAAACGTGATACCCCCCTAAAAAAAAGTTTCTGATTCGAGAACCTTCTTTGAAATACAATATTTGCTAATTGCTTTTTACACCCTTTATCTCCACACCTGTGTGTTCTATGTAAATAAGAAATTTATTACGATATGACTATTCAGTGTATATAAAATGTATATTCGTTTGTAATGTCTATTCGTGAATAAAATATTTGCTACCTTTATTTTACATATCCTTTCTCTTCGTATGAATAGTGTCATCATCAGAACCTTTGAGATGCAAGCAACTCGTTTCTTTGCAGAAGCAATAGCAACTCGGGAAAGAGTGTGATTTGCCAGAAAATAGTTGAAGAGTATGAAAAAAAATCTATAATATAGTACTATACTGCTAGGTGAATGAACATCCATTTCAGAAGTACTCGCCTATAGGGAACAAGATCAGGATTAGTAAAGAATTATTAAAACCCTTTGAATATACAGATTGAGGGACGACTGTCATGGTACTGTTATACACTCAATGACAGAGGTGTATACTGCCGGACGGCATTCTTCAATCTCCGTCGTGTTCATAATGCAGAATGTATTCCATTCGGGTAAATTCAGTAGTAATATCTGTCTCAACTGCTCCCATCACATTCTAATGAAGAATAGAGACCTACAAGTTCAAATTGAAACTTTGGTCCGTCAGTTAATCGGACATCAGAAGGGTGGCGAATTCTCCGAGATATATAAGAAGGCATTATCTCGTATCCAGTAGTAAGGATCCTGCCAGTAGTACTGGTTGACCTCGCACCTGATAGCTTACAGCTCGGGATTAATATGACAGGTGAAACCAAATATCAAATTATTTATCAACAGTGGTGACTAAGAAGCAGCTACAGGTATTGAAAAAGATATACGAAAATGTTGAATACCCCGACAGTTTTAGCGATATAAATATGTTATTTAGAGATGGTTAGAGATGGTGTCAAAAAATGATCTAAAGAATCAACCCTCTCATGCTTTACATAAAGTTACACTGAAGAAATTCCTTTGAAGAAAAGTTATATCTCCAAAACCTCCCTTGTAACGAAGGTTATAAATATCTTTTAATTGTCATCGATCAGTTTTCAAGGTATTTACAGGTTATTCCTCTAAAGAAAAAGGATGGGAATACTATGCAATAGACGTTAAAGAAGGTTCCCGAATCAGAAGCTTTTTTCGGGGGTATAGTATATCACGTTTGAATACGGATGAAGGTAGGGAAGCGTTTGTCAACGGAATAAGTAACACTTCAAATCCACATCCATATTTTTGAATGAGATGTTGGGGGAATCTTGTTCGATATTTCACAATCAAAAGTATATTAAACTGTTAGAAAATATAAAACCCATTGCGATGACTATGTTAAGACGGAGTGGATTGTTTAATGACGATAATAATGGACGTCTGGAAATTTAGAGCATTCACTGTTAATACCTTCCAGGACGCTGCCAGGTGGGAAACGAGTGTCATGGGGACTCCTAAATCGCTTGGTATATAAACCTACTCTCCCTTGCTTCTTGATCTAGCGAGTATTGACATGTATTTACATGAATCGGTGGATTTGAGAAAAAGGTTAGAAATGGCTAATAACAGTTGGACTTTGGGTATAGATATAAATGGAAAGTTGAACCAGTTGAACGTGGAGAAGCGAAAATTATGGATTAACAGGGTTACCCAGCACTATAACGCCATGTCCGCTTTGAATGAGGCTTTTTCAGTATAAAATGCATATCATCGGAACGAATGAATCATCTATATTAATCGATCAGGCATTTGGAGCATGTATTCCCAAGAAGTTAACAATCGCCTTGGTTCATATGAAAAATTTTTCGGGAGAATATGCCAGGAACGGGTTATATTTCGAACACTGCGAGTTAAGTAAATATACGTATCACTATTAACGGGGACACTACATATAATATTCAAGAGTACATTCCCCGGGAGAATAACGCAATTATCTTACGAAACGCAGAAAGCAATCGGGGCTGGGCATGAAAACATGATCATTCCATAGTTTTGCACAGCGCCGATACAACCGTGGGAAACCTGTGAAATTTCACACTTATTTGATTTTTCGGGAGAATATGCCAGGAACGGGCTATATTTCGAACACTGCGAGATAAGTAAATATACATATCACTATTAACAGGGACACTATATATAATACTCAAGAGTACACTCCCCAGGAGAATAACGTAATTATCTTACAAAAAGCAGAAAGCAATCGGGGCCGTCCGTGAAAACATGATCACTTACAAAGCTTTTAAAGGGGGAGATATAATTTGTGTTTTAGTTTCACGACCGAGGATGTGAAGGATTCGCTACCAGTCGAAATTTCCAAAGAGCAATTAGATTGCCAGGGCCAGTGGCAAAGCCCCACATAGTAAGCTTTTTGGGGATGCGGAAGATATTCTATCAATTGATTCAGATAGGATAATTCAGTACGACATTAGAGGGTGAAATGGATGGATACTAGAGAATTAGAAATATCTTTTAAAGATACGTTAGGGCCATCAATTAGATATTTAGGAATATTCGCCTCAGATGATGTAGGAGAGTTTATATTACCGTTAAGTAGAAATGAACTTTTGGTCTTTACATCTAACACTCTAGAGTCATCGTCGTGTATCAATACTATAGGTCACTGGGTAGAGAATTAGAAATATCTTTAAATGACATGTTAGGACCGTTAATTAGATATTTATGAATATTCGCCTTAGCTGATGTAGACAGGTTTATATAAGTAGAAATAAACCTTTATTCTTTATATCTAACACTTTAAAGTCATCTTCAGGTATTAATAATATAGGTCTCTGTGTATTCTATTTCTACGTGGAAAGGTAACCCAGAAATTTGATTATCTTCTTTGACAGTTACGATATCGAGCCTGAATTTTAATCACAAGCATTTTTCAGATTTCTGCGTAATCATTCTGAATATAAATACCGTTTACCAAGTTGAAAGACAGATAAAACCAGATATTTCGTGAAAGTGCGGACTTTGCGTTCCGTTTTTTCGTACACTGCGCCAGTCTCCGTGGAATAATAAGGAATATACTATCGGGAATGAAGGAGGTTTTATCAGTACACCATTTACACTGGAGTGATCGGTGGGTAACGAGATATTATTTATAATATTTCAAAAGACAAAATGTTCAGATTGGAAGTCGGGTAGTAAGAAGTGTCATAATTATAACGATTGTTTAAAGTGGAGGGGATTGCGAATATTCTTCTAATGCAATAGGTTCGGAAGCGACTTTCGGGGAAAAAGGAGAGAAATATAATACTGATGACAGGTAGTATCCAACTCGAAACCGAAAATAAATCTTATCAAAGGCATGGGTATGTAACAACAAACCACCTGACTGTGAGTCACTATACTGAGTAAAAAGCAAATAATAAACTTTATCAAAGTCAGGGATGACATGCGCACTGCGAACCGGGGAAACAGAGGAAAAGAAGGAAATTTGAGATGATGAATGTCACGAAGCGTAGCTGGAGAGAGAGAGAGAGAGAGAGAGAGAGAGAGAGAGAGAGAAGAGAGAGAGAGATAACGGTTGGAAAGCTGGTCGGGCTTTAGTGTGATTCATATCTTCAGGTGGGAGTCTTGGAGGGTAGCATGATACAACTTGTTTAATCAGTGGTTGTGATAAAAGGGAGCATCTTTAATGACTCATAGTATCGGGGGTGGGGAGAAGCTCGACTGCGGGATTCGGTGGCTCTTTAACTCTTGAACCATTGGATTATTAAGACGCACATCTAGCCATGGCTTCCAAAGTGGTTAATAAATAGATGGAGGTTTGTGATAATATTGATAATGATTATACTAATCTTGAGGGTAATGGTAAGTTGGATACAACCGTTAGTGACATGCACATACTGTATGTATCAGATGAATTGTCTTTCACACACGATCAGGAAACTGGGGAGGGTGTGTGTCGTATATACTAGCAATGTGTCTCGATGATGTATTATTTTCGTAAAACGAATGTATATTATGTCTATGTATTCTTTTGTACACCTTTTCCAGTGTATTCTTGTATGACTTTGTATGGAATATTAATTCATGTATACCATCCACCATGTATCTCTGTATGACTTTTGTTACAAAAATAACAATTCCATATGTAATCTGATTTACCATTTAACCTCTTTATGCATGGAATATTATGCATCTATACACACATATCATAAAGGACTTGAGTAATTTCCCGAAAACTCACGAATTGTATGATGAGTCATGTAAGGGGGAACTCGGATTAGTCAAGGTTGAAACGGGGGCAGGGTTTTTTACCTCTGTAGACTATGAGGAGCTTTGGGGTTTTTACCTCCCGTAGAGTATGAGGTCCTTTTGGGTTGGGGTTGAAATCAGTGTTTTTACCTCCCATAGAGTATGAGGAGTTTTGGGGTCAGGGCTGGAATCAGGGTTTTCATCCCTGTAGAGTTTTGCACGGCGCCACCATGACCGTGGGAACCTGTGAAATTTCACACCTATTTGTTATATTCACACCTTTATGGTGAATTTTCACACCTTAAGGTGTGAAAGGTAATTAAAACCTCATTAAAAGGTGTGAAAGTTCACACCTAGGTGCTTATCTCCAGATAGAAAGGTGTTTATCTCCAGGTAGAAAATTCGACTACCTGGGGATTAGCACCTATGTAGGTGTTGAGGGACAATGGGGTTTTTCCCCTACTATAATGGACACAATTCTAAAAAAATCGTTCCCCAATGGTGGAAAAAATAAGCGTATCAAATTTAGAAATTATTATCAAATAAAACAATAACGTTAACATAAATTGTCAGTATCCCTTGTATTTTATTAATGATAATTCTCCTTACTCTTATGATAAACAAAACAGCTACTACTATCCTGTGCCAGGGAGAGGCAGCCTTCTTCTACAGCTGACAAGCCTCAGAGGAGGCAGCAGAAAACAAAATTGAAGACCAAGCTGAAGAAAACAACTGTCTTCAGGATGGTGGTCAGGTCCCCATCCAAGAGGGAGCAGCAGAAACGCCAGGGCAGCTGCAGCAGCAGGAACAGCTGGGGCAAGAGGCACAGTAGGAGCAGCAGCCCTGGCGACAGGAACAGCAGGAGCAGTCGGGACCATGGGTATGACAGGAGGCATAAACGGCAGTCTGGTCTACCACTACCAGGGCCATCCAAGTTGGAAACTGCATTGACAGCGATGCGGGGACCTTCACAAATGCTGTCATGGTTACAGTGGTCATTGTCGGGGTGGCTGTAGTATGGGTGACAAATGGGAAACTTTTCAGGTGTGCCAGGACACCCTGCACAGATGGAGAGCCCAAGAAGATCTGCACTTCTTGGAGCTAAGCTACCTCACGATGCTCAGCCGCCAAACCTGAAGAAACAAGCAAAGTCAGGCGAATAGAAGGAGACTCCTCTCACTCCGAGGGAAAAGTTTCCCGCTCGGAGCGAGCAGAGGACCCCGAGAAGAGGTCGTCTTGATAACCCCCCCCCAACCCCAATGACGCCAGCGAAGATGAAGGACAAACAGTCAGAAGGGGAAGTTTACCAGGTGGGAGGTGTAGTCGGAGGTGTATATCCTTCTGATGATGCCTTGGTAGCCTTCCAGCTATACTATTTCTTTCCAGCAACCCAACACCAACACTCAGCACAAGGCGACTGAGGATTACAATCATGGCCCCTGCAAGTAGAGCAGAGAACATGAGTCAACATCAATTGGCTATCAGAAGCCAGTACAACCCTTGCCGTCAACACCAGTTTATACATGCTGGGTGACGGCCTTCAGAACAGGATTAAATGATTCATGGGTTTGCATAATTCAGAATTAATATGAGACACACAAATACACACAAGAACAAAAAAAAACAGAAAGATCCCACAGGGAAAACAGCGAAACGGCAATCAGGGCAGAGAGCTAGCACACATCTGCATCGCACAATGGCCGAAACCAATACTAAAACAATTTTTTAAAGTAAATTGTATGTTTCCTAACTATACAAACCTTTGAGATCAAGAGTCAGACATCTGGACCTTTTCGAGTGAATGATGAATCGTAACTGATACAAAAAAATGCTGGGAAGAATATAAAGAGAAGGCATTAAGGCAACGATCCGAAAAGTGTTTGCCTTATTGCCAATGTCTCCCTCCCCTCGCTAGAGGAAGGAGTGGGATTGCTTCTATGATTCTAATAAGAAAAATAGAAAGGAAGCTTGAAGTGTAGACTTACCACATCAAACACCAGTCCAGCAATTGTAGGTTCGAGTCCTATTCTCAGCCCGAAGGAAGAGAGGTAGAAGAATGAGGAAGGAGGGGGAGGAGAGGTCAGTCTCTCTCGAATCCTTCTACCTCTACAACCGCACACCTTTAGCGAGATGCAACTTGTCCTCTTAAAGGTGCTGGGTAAGAAAACACAACTGTTGAGCATCCACCACATGCACAAGTAAAACTAGTTTCCAAGGACTTGTGGGCAAATACCCAAAGGAAGAAAGATATAAATGTGGTCCTAATTAAACCACATCTATCTTCCAGTCTGACATATTCTTCGGAATAAGAGGAAATGACTAAGCAACTGGCACCGTGCGCTCTCAAGGAAAGCATACAGGTGAAGTCCATGCCAGCTGCAGAGAACCTCCTCTTGATCTCACAAAACTAGGAGAAAGATGTGTCCTTAGACACTTCTTCCCTGGCGAGTCAGTACTGGAGAAAGGTTGTTGACATCCATGTGAAGGATGAGTCTTCCGAAGGTAGGTACAGCAACATGGCAATAGGACAAAATACTGATTGATTTGGATTATCAACGACAAAGCGCAAGGCGCAGGGGATCATGAAGGACTCTAACCTGTCAACAGATGCCGAATGATTCAGTGTTCATTATGACATTTGAGACAGATCCAAGACAATGATACCTGCCTTTTGATGGGTGATATACTAATATCCCAAACTTATGTGATTCAAGTTGCATGCATTCACAATAGCGTGAACTTTTCATTGGAACCTAACTAATCATCATACATGAGTTGTTCAAAATGGCACGAACATTTGCGAATCCTCCAGAAACACTTCAAAACCCTGCAAAAATGTTTATGTTTAATTTATTATGTAAATTTATAAGGTTTAAAGTTTTGTGTGTAAAATCTTTATTAAAAAAAGTATTATTTTTATTTTTGTACATGCATAAATGATACAAAGGTAATTACAGTACCTACAGTTAGTGTATATACTTTTACAGGATGTGATACCCATGCACAAAGTTACAGCACTTTTCAAAGATGATATCCCTTCAGAAACTGTTTAATTTCTGTTTAATTAGTAGAAGTTTTCATACTTTTGAATGTAAAATCGTTATGGAAATTTTGTATATACTACTATTTATATAGTCACCAAGACCTCCATGATCACGAGATGTTGTTCAGCTTTAATAAAATGAATTCGTTAATATACTAGTAAAACATATCAGAGACATAGCTAAGAGCTGTCGTTCTGTGAAAATGACTTTCTTAACCCCTGAAAAAAGTGCTGGTGCAATTTATGTACCATGTTGCATGAAATGTCAACACATACAGTTAATGTACTTTCAAAAGATGTGATTCGTTTCACACTTTTAAAGATGATACCCCTCCAGAGTTTTACAGCACATGACCTGGAGAGATGCCATTCGGTCAGTCTGTTATAATAATATGAATTTGTTAATGAGCTAAAATATATCCGAAACATAACTAAGAGTTGGAATAGCGTCATGTGAAAATTATAGGTAGGGGAGAGCGGTGATGATTCGGACAGTGGGAATGGGATGGTCCGGACAGTACATTTCCTGGAAAACGTATGGGGCCCTCAGCTCCAAAAAATCACGTGAAATGGGCAAATAGCGAGTTTGTTTACTATTGACACATGGACTTTGGTTAAGAGATGATGTATACTTTAGTGTAGAGGTTAAATTTTGTGGTTTTTCTCATTTCCTATGTAATTTTTGACGTTTGCATCGTATGGTGTGGTGTAGTGAATATGATAGTGAAGTTGATGATCAGTTTGGGTGTGAATTTGTACTGTATGGCGATGTAGCTGTGACCCACCTGTAATCTCAAAGGACATAGGACCGATAGCGTCATCAAATGCATATGATCTGTGAGGGATGGTTCGGACAGTCTAGGGTAGGGATGATTCGGATATGTCCGAATCATCCATCAGCGAATGCATTACTAATTATGAATTCCGACTAAGAAACAGAAAGATTTTCTCTAACAATATTTACATTATATTTTATGTATCCATTCATTAGCCCCCTTATTACCTTATAAAGCACTTCATAAACCCATCATAGGACCCCTCATTATAAAAAAAATAGCCTATCCTTTGCTTCAGATTGATTCTAGTTCCTTAAAGCCTATCATGGGACGAGAGTATAAGAAGAAAACCAATAGGGAAAGGGATGCTGCTACTGCTGTTGCTATAGAAATACACTTAAGAGGTTTCGAGAAAAGGGTGGTTCAGGTAGACCATGATTATGTGAAGAAAGATAGAAACAGGGTTAACCAGGAGGGTTTTCACCACCTACAAGCACAACAACCTGCACCATCATCGCAACAGCAGTTTTCTCCTGAGAATATCGACCATTTCCAAAAGCAAGAGAGAGGAAGGAGACAACTAAAAGCAGGGAAGATGCATGATTGCAATGGACACTCCAGAAAAGCTTGAACGTAAACAGAAGTAAAAGCCAAAACTCCCAGCCAAGAAGGAAATAAAGTTTGGAAATGATACCTTAAGAACATCTAAAAGCAAGAAAAGATACTAAAAAGTTAAACACAGAGGACCAAACCAGTGATGAAGACCTTCATCATCGTCTTGAAGATCTCTTGACGGCCGAGCTTAACAATAGTTGTTCTGACATCTTGGAAAGGAGATCAGAGACACAGAAGTTGGTTTCATTGATAAATTCCCAGAGTAGTGAGACTTTGTTCTCTTTGGAATAGATCCAGTAAAATGTAGCCAAGTCTATTATGTAGGTAAATTAACTAGCAATTTAGACGCGTATGATGAATTTCAGATTTCTTATTTAAGAAAATCACAGAAATTTGCTACTAATAGTTTTACATTTCAATAAATTGAGGATAAAGCAACTGTTGGTAAAGAGGCAGTAATTGGAATACTTCCAATTTCAGTTCAGCATAGTATTAAAAGAAAACACGGGTATTTCAAAGTTCGTTAGGCCAACATTAATTAAAATTTAGGCACAACAAATGTCATGCATTTGAGTTACATTTTGTGTTTGGTGTTTACTCATGGAGAGAATAAATACAAGCATATTTCGGTTATTTAATCATTGGCAGTCGGGATATTTAATTTAATTTTTGTTTTGAAGGATACAATATTTTTAAAGCCAACTTTAATATTTATTCTCAGGAAACATCGTGGATTTCAGTTGCATTTTCTGTCTGCCAATCACCAAGGGAGAGAATAATCTTTTAAGTAGATTTTGAGTATTTCAGTTAAACATTTATTATGGTATTTGTTTCATTTATCATCTGACTTGAAGGTAAATATCAATTATAATAACTGCCCGAATCATCCCATGCTCTTGTCCGAATCATCACCATGGGCGGGATGATTCGGACATTTTGGAAATTTTTATTTGAAGGCAAATAGCTTCAAGTATAGTAAAGTATACGACTTACCAAATTCACTCGTAAATGTAGGATGATGAAGCTACAAATTGACATGTCAACGACATCTCTGCTCCTTAAACTCTTACTTCTAGATAGAAAATAAAAATAAGTGTCCGAACCATCACCGCCCTCCCCTACATTGTTAACCTTTTAAAAAATGTTGATCAGTTTATTCATCGTCATTCATCATCTTCAAATCAACATTCATGACTGGTGAGCGCACACTAGTAGATGATTTTAAATTGATTGAATTTCACCTTCACCCTCTGCGAACATTACTTACGTACATACAAGTATTCTTTATTTTACCGAATTGTTTATCTTTGTTATGACTGACTTATGAAGTTTACCTGGTGCGCAAACGTCTTTTACTCAGTGAAAGAAAAAGAAAATGGCATCCCATGAATTAGGGGTAATGTTAGTATACGTACGTACGTAGATGTCACTGTAACTATTTCTGTGTCAATGATTCGGAGTTCATTATGACATTTGAGACGGATTCATGACATTGATACCTGCCTTTTGATGGGTGATAGTAATATCCCAAACTTACTCGATTCAAGTTGCATGAATTCACAATAGCGCGAACTTTTCATTGGAACCTAACTATAATCATCATACGTGAGTTGTTCACAATAGCGCAAACATTTGCGAATCCTCCAGAAACATTGCAAAACCTAGCAAACTTGTTTTTTTTTTTTTCTGTGAAAATTACAGATTTTCAACCTTTTAAAAAATGTTGCGCAGTTATCTTCATCGTCATTCATCATGATCTTCAAATCAACATTCATGACTGGTGAGTACCTATACTCATTTTTTAAATTTATTTATTTACAGTCCATTACATTTTTAATGTTAAAAAACTATGTACATACGTATATATATAATGAATGGCATTGTCGCTTCTAGAAAGTCGGATCTTTAATAAAAAGAGTATGGCCAGCAGAAACTTCAGCATTTTTTCGTTAAAACTTTATTTTCATCGAACGCCTACGTTTCGGGATACAAATCCCATCTTCAGGGCTAAAAACAAGGAAAAAATTAAAATTCTATACATTAAATCAGACTAAAATGGGGCACAGTAATAAATTATGCTATTTAAAAATATAGATTAATTAACAATATATCAGTGAAATTCGAATTTTATATAAAAGTAAGACGGTAACTAATTGAATAAGAGATCGACAGTAAAAAGCAAAGCTACTAAGTACAATGACACTTCAAAATAAATAAACAAACAAAACACTTAAAAACACAAACCACACGTGAACAACTAAGAAAATTACGTTATTACTAAAAACAGGAGAAAAACATTGAATCGTAACAGGCAAAAAATTTCTGTATATGATTACAAAAGGAGAAAAATTAAAGAAAAAAAAAAAATATATATATATATATATATATATATATATATATATAATATATATATATATATATATATAAAGGCGGACAAAAAACAAAAAATAGCGAAACGAGAACTCACCGGTACAGAAGTATAGATAAGACTGAATTATTATTTATTTTTGACTAAAGGGGAGAGACAAATACAAAGGCGAGAAGGTAGAAAGGGCGAATGGTCTATTAAGTAATGTTCAGTTGTACAGCAGTTGAATGGTTGTTGAGGGTTGGTGACAATTGTTTAATGAAGAGGGACTCGAGAATGGGTAATGACCGGTTATCTATTGCTGGGGATAAGATTTTAAAATACGCAACCATGCAATAAAATGTAAACATAACATTCAGTACAATGATTTTAAAATCTTATCCCAAGCAATAGATAACCGGTCATTACCCATTCTCGAGTCCCTCTTCATTAAACAATTGTCACCAACCCTCAACAACCATTCAACTGCTGTACAACTGAACATTACTTAATAGACCATTCGCCCTTTCTACCTTCTCGCCTTTGTATTTGTCTCTCCCCTTTAGTCAAAAATAAATAATTCAGTCTTATCTATACTTCTGTACCGTGAGTTCTCGTTTCGCTATTTTTTGCTTTTTGTCCGCCTTTATATATATATAATTTTTTTTCTTTAATTTTTCTCCTTTTGTAATCATATACAGAAATTTTTTGCCTGTTACGATTCAATGTTTTTCTCCTGTTTTTAGTAATAACGTAATTTTCTTAGTTGTTCACGTGTGGTTTGTGTTTTTAAGTGTTTTGTTTGTTTATTTATTTTGAAGTGTCATTGTACTTAGTAGCTTTGCTTTTTACTGTCGATCTCTTATTCAATTAGTTACCGTCTTACTTTTATATAAAATTCGAATTTCACTGATATATTGTTAATTAATCTATATTTTTAAATAGCATAATTTATTACTGTGCCCGCCCCATTTTAGTCTGATTTAATGTATAGAATTTTAATTTTTTCCTTGTTTTTAGCCCTGAAGATGGGATTTGTATCCCGAAACGTAGGCGTTCGATGAAAATAAAGTTTTAACGAAAAAATGCTGAAGTTTCTGCTGGCCATACTCTTCGTATATATATATATATATATATATATATATATATATATATATATATATATATATATATATATATCGAACTACAAATGTCCTTTAATATCTAATTCGCTCTACCCCGGAATTAATATGTTTTCATATATGTTTAACCGAGGGAGAATTTATCAAGCGATGATATTAGATATTAAAGGACATTTGTTGTTTGATATATGTATATGAATCACGGTAATGTGATATGACGTATAATATGACTACGTGCGCACAAAAGCACTACCATGCTACCGAGAACGAGATGGGCTCGAGGCAGTCTCCAAAACAAAAAATACCTGGGCGCGGCAGGTATTTGAAGATGGGAGGCGGCATGAACTTATATCTCTTGCGATGGCGAGGTTGGCTCAGGCTTCACTGCCAGTCCTGGAATTGAGAGGTCGATGGTTCGCGCTGACGGTCAGCAATTCTATTGTCGCTTAATAAATTCCCCCTTGGTTAAACATATATGAAAATATATTAATTCCGGGGTAGAGCGAATTAGATATTAAAGGACATTTGTAGTTCGATATATGTATATGAATCACAGTAATGTGATATGATGTATAATATGACTACGTGCAGGCAAAAGCACTACCACGCTACCGAGAAAGAGATGGGCTTGATGCAGTCTCCAAAACAAAAAATACCTGGGCGCAACAGGTATTTGAGGATGGGAGGTGGCATGAACTTATATCTCTTGCGATGGCGAGGTTGGCTCAGGCTTCACTGCCAGTCCTGGAATTGAGAGGTCGATGGTTTGCGCTTGTTGGTCAGCAATTCTATTATCGATTAATAAATTCCCCCTTGGTTAAACATATATGAAAATATATTAATTCCGGGGTAGAGCGAATTAGATATTAAAGGACATTTGTAGTTTGATATATGTATATGAATCACGGTAATGTGATATGACGTATAATATGACTACGCGGCATGAACTTATATCTCTTGCGATGGCGAGGTTGGCTCAGGCTTCACTGCCAGTCCTGGAATTGAGAGGTCGATGGTTCGCGCCTGTCGGTCAGCAATTCTATTATCGCTTAATAAATTCCCCCTCGGTTAAACATATATGAAAATATTATTCCGGGGTAGAGCGCGGGGAACTAGATATTAAAGGACATTTGTAGTTCGATATATGTATATGAATCACGGTAATGTGATATGACTATTATATATATCTATATATATATATATATAGATATATCTATTATATATATATAACTATATTTTTTTATATATATCATATATATATATAATTACATATATGATATTTTTATATATATATATTTAATATATATATATATATATATTGTTGTAAATTTATTTGTACATATACGTTTTCTAACCTTTAACGAAGTCACTGCTAAGAGCTACAAAATAACTATACCCCATTTTCTTTACTTAGTATAAGCTCTGCAGAAAAATTAATATTATATTTTGAATAATCTGATTAATTTTACTTAGCATTTAAAATATTTGATAGATAAATTTAGTAAATAGATTTAACTGTCCCTTCAAATTAGTTATGAAATTATTTAATTGATTTAGGGAGTGATAAGAACCATTGACCTGACATAGGCCTTTTCAGGGGGTAGCTATAGGTCGAGCGCGGGTTTTTGGGGCCTTGTTCAAACATACATCACCGGAGACGGACGACAACTTGTTTCGTAAACGTCGTCTCGAGTTTAATTTACGTAGTGTAGGGTTTTAGAAATTAATAGATCTGTCGTCAGAAAGTTTGGTAAGTAAAATAACATTTCTTGTCAACGTACCAATTTATTTCCATGAATGTAATTAGAGGTCGCTGGGTTTGCTGATTAAATATATAGGATTTGTTTTTTAGTTAAGGAGTGAATTAAGAGGTGTGTGTCCAAACTGGGTGAACTTAAAGGTAGGTCAACATACCAATTTTCCACAAAGACTAGACCACCATTATTGGATGGCTGATTTGAGCCAACGGTCATTCGTTAGGAAGCGGTTTCGTCTTTTAATGTTTAACTTACTTATTTAACTTAGCTTACTTATTTAAGATGTAATACACTGTTTTCTTTACCTTAACTAAATTTTGAGCCCTTTTACGTAGTTAGGCTATTGTAATATTGGAGTTTGTGAGAATTAATTAGGCATAGACTCAGATAGAACAATTTTACAGGGGCTTATATAATTACATGGGCGTAGTAGAAAATTTAGTCAAAATTAGGTCTGTCTGTTTACTTAACATTACTATTTGGGATTAGTTTACTTTAATTTTACTTTAACCAGGTCGAAACTTAATTGAATTCTGGGACCAAACTGAACTGCCCTGGGAATTTTATGGCCTTGGTTTAATTTATTCATAGTCCTTATTAGATTAATTGCATTTACTTAAATTACTCGTATCTGAATTTAACTAGCCTACTAAAACTTACAAAGCAATTATTAATCCTTTGGATTTTCTGGCACAAGTCTGAAAACACGTTAGGCGCATGTAAAAGAATTGTGCGCTTAACAGCCCGTTTTATACAATTTACTATATTACTAGAGAACACTCAGTGGAAGGAATTACCCTCGTAATTTTGTAGAGTATATTCCTTCAATCTTCCCACTGAGTGAAACAAATTTCCCACACATGCATATATATATATATATATATATATATATATATATATATATATATATATATATATATATATATATATATATATCTTTTGTTTCGTAGTTAGCCCTCACACTAGTAGATGATTTTAAATTGACTGAATTTTACCTTCACCCTCTGCAAACATTACTATGTACATACATGTTTTCTTTATTTTACCGAATTGTGAACCTTCATTATGGCTGACTTATGAAGTTTACCTAGTGACGCAAAGAAAATGTCTTTTACTCAGTGAAAAAAAAAAAAAAGAAAATGGCATCCCATGAATTAGGGGTAACGTTAATATAGACGTACTTACGTAGAAGTCACTGTAACTATTTTTCTATTTTTACGTCAAACATTTATTTCTTTTTTAAGGGTAGTGTATTCAACTAACTTTTAAATGAAATTACAATAACGGTATTTCTACAGAAGCACTCTGCACGGACTGCAAGGAACATAACCGCGGATACGACATCCACTAGGCTAGGGATTGGGCCGTCCAATGTATTTCGCCGTGTTTAGTACTGGACCCTGGGGGTTAATTACAGTTGTCCGAATAAATATTACTTAAAATTCTTGTTCAGTAAGTAAAACTGCATAGAAAAACCGCAGCTGCCATAGTCTAGGCCACCCCGGGTAAGTACCCTAGATCTACCACAGTAACTTTAATTTCATTTAAAAGTTAGCTTAATAGTTAGGGAGCATGATTAGGGTCATATTTAGTGTTCAAACCCCAGAAGTAAGCATTTATTAGCATTTTTAGTGACTGTGCCAAATTTACACAAAACTTCCCCTTGAGCAAGGGGGTTTGGAACCTAACCTTGCGCAAGTTCGGGGTATTTCATGTACTGTAGATCCATGCAAATCATCTACCCTCTTAGCCAATACAGGAGAGAGATGAGATGCGGTATTGGAAAACAAAACTATCTCTGATTCTCTGATGATTCTTGTATGGGCGTGTGCACCCTAAATGAGTCAAGTGCAGTGTTACGAACCGAGAGAGGTCCGCTTCAGGTTCGATATGAAATAAAAAAAAAAAAAAATTCAACACCAACAGTTGAAACTGGGGATACGAATATAGAAAGAAACACTAACACAACAAAGGTTTATTTACAAGCTTACTAACAAAGATAAATGCAGAATGGTGTCTCCTATTTACATAAAAAGGCCAAATCTTACACTGCATGAACTGGGGGAACAGTGAGGTAATGAAAGTACTTGCCGACCAATTTTGCAACTCGAAGCGATGGCTTCACAAAAGGAGAACTCTAATTGTAGACGCCTTCTTGCCTCCGTATTGCAGAAAATAGTCTACTCTTGATACTTGAAGGGCAGGAACTCCTCAAAACCTCTAGCAGAATGTTTCTTCTCTGAAGTCTTGCACAACGTCGAAATAACTCGGTCGTCCACTCCTGAAGACGACTTGACCAGAATTCAACCAACTCTCGAGTGACTTTTCCTCTGTTCCTTTGTCGGTTCCTTCTTCTTTTATCTCTCTCTCAGAAGATCTCTGATCTCTGCTGCTGAGCTCTCACTGATCTGATCTGTGACTCTTAGTAATGATCTCTTACTCTGTGACAAACTGATGATCTCTGCTTCCTCCTACTTCGTCCGTCGTATATATACAGCATTCTGGGGGCGGGGCCTACGGCGAGCGTCACAGACTCCCGAGATTACCGGAATGATTCAGAAGTTTCTTGACGAGGTATTGCATCAGAAATCGTGGCGTTTCTCAAGTCACGTCGGCGCCTGTCAAGTTCCACAACACTCCTGCCGATTCTAGAACCATCATGAGAACAGGCATCTCCAACACATGCGCGAATGCCTCCCTGCTTTAGAACTTCTCGATGCATTTTCCTTTCCTTTAACATGTAATTCTTTGCTATGAAGCGATTACCATTACATGCAGTCTCTAGAGACCTGAGGTCCTTGCGGTGGCAAGACAGAAAGAAGTTTCTCTTCAGTAGTTGAATGATTATGGCGAATATGGACCTACATCTTCACAACTAAATCAGAGAGAAGTAACTCTTGTGAGTCCAACCAGAGAAAAAGTCCTGTTAGTGCCACCAACCAGCAAAAATGGCTCCAATCCCCGGACTCCTACAGAAGTTTGAAACAGTTAACCAGCTATTTCCATTGCTACCCTGCAAGATAGCCTATGCTTGCAAGGAAAGCTGGATAGTCCTTCAGCCATGAAGACACAGGGATTGTACTGCCTGAGGAACCGCTCTTGTGTCACTGGTGCTGATGGGAGGAACTCCTCTTGTTACATAGGAAGCAGAGTTGGCAGATCAGGCAAAGTTTTCTGTAATTTATGTTCAATTTGTGGTGAACACTATTTGTTGAACACCTTACTAATTATACAAAAATGTAGAAAGAAGACAATGCTCTTGAGTTTGACTGAAAAAGTCATTCTGAGTCATTGCAGTGGCCCATGGGTCAGGTGCGATGGAGCAGAAGACCTACAGACTTCAGTTGTGGCAGGGTAAACAGAAAGATGATAAGGAGTCTACTGGGTTTCAGGATATTGATGAGGAGGTACTTATCGTCTCTCTCACACACATGGAGACAATGGTTTTACAGGTATGCGCCTATTACTCGGTCAGTGCATCTGATAACAGATGCATGTTGTGAGGAAAATATACAAGTATATTCAATGGCGCCTATTGATTGAGCACCAGCCTAATTCCTTCCTCATCATTCAAGAGAGGAAAAAAAATTAAGGACTGGAAGCAGACCTCCTTCATTTTTTAATGAAGCGAGTAAAGGTGAAGCTGTCTCGAAGGGAGGCTTCTATGGCCACGATAGGATACCGAAGACGACTAGCTCTTAGCCAAATTGGCTGTTCGCAAAACGTGAACATAGGAGAGGCAAAAGTTCTATGGAAGATGGCCGAAACCTGGAAGGAAGCAAGCTGGTACTTCTTCAGAGGTACTACTGAGTCTTGGCTATGTCGTATCAAGTTAAGAGACTCGACAGACAATTCTTCTTCCGAGTACCAGCAGTAGGAGAATGCACATACGAGCGCCCTTCTATTTTCTTCTTTTGTCTCAATTAGAAATTATGTTGAAAGAGAAACACGCATGTGCACTCTCTCAGATGAAAAAGAAGGCTGGCTATTTCACAATTGTCCTTAGCAAGCCTGAGACTTATGCCTTGCCTGGAGCAGAAGCCTTGGCATGTTTCTTGATTGCAGCAGTGTGCATAACTCCCTAAGAGACTGAGGCAGAACCAAATAAGATTCGTTCCTAAGGGTGGAGACGACCTCAGGACTTACAAACTGGCGATTGGAATTAGGAAAGTGTCCCTTTTCTTAACAACAGAATTGCCCACAGGTTACTCACTGATGCTGAGTAGGGATGAAATCTCATGGAGGGAAACCATGTGGTGCCCTCCAGGTTTGTTATCTTTTTCTATGAGAGAGAATACCCTTTGTGGCAACGAGAAATAGCATAAGACCCGAGATTGGTGAAGAAGAATAGCTCCTATCACGGCAGCAGAGGGGAAAAGAGCCTGATTGGGTGTCTCGAAACTCGGAATGAACTCCTTGTCCAAAGAAAAGGAATTCAACTACCCGAGAACACCCTCCCAAGCAAGAAATGCGGCACCCCTACAAAAACCCTTGCCTCTCCTGGAAGAGGAAGGGCCTTGATCAGTGAAGATTATTCATAGTGAAAGCTGTAGTCCTATTCCCGAGATCAATGTGCTGATGAATCGGCACAAAGATCTCTGCTGAATGAAAATTGAGGGTGTTTGTATACCGAAGAAAACCCTAAAGTTTTTCCAAGGTGCAAAACTCCCGATTTCTTCTCCTTGAAGGGAGATTCGACAGGACCCCATGAAACTTTCCCTCCAGTATTCGAGTGTATGGCAAGATGATCCAAGGATCAATCACAAGATACCAACATTTGTAGCCGTATTCCAAAAATGAGACAAAGATTGAATTCTCTCTTTCCACCTTGCATCTCTCAGAACAACCAAGGGGGTCAAGAGAACTGGTAAGGAGAAACGGCATTCCCACCTGTCCTGTTAGAAGAACCAGCAGGAGGGGTAGATCTAGGACAATCATCATTTGTGATAACTGCTGCACAGGGAAGGAGGGTGTTCATGCCATCACAAAACACCAACCTGAGTAGAACAAAAGTTCTCCCGTACAGGTCCAAGCGTTCGATTTGGCTGAAACGAGTGAGCTGAGCAGTTTATGTAAGGCCACTATGAGAAGTACATGTCTGCTAAGAACTATTGCTTCCCTCGAATATGCACTAATCCCCTTCGAAGCCGAAGCCCCTAGATAAAAATGTTCAATATTGTTTCTTCTATCCTGAGAACTTAAAAAGTGCTGGCAGGCAGATGTCAAAACACCTATGTGTCTCAGCACTTATATCACTATGTTCCTAAACCGGACTAGAGAGCGAACTCCCCCATACTGGTTGAGAAACACCCAAGATTTTTGCAAAATTCCGGGCAGTCAATATAACACCTGCCAAGTGCTCATGATTATAAAAGATTTGAGTGCTCAGTGAGCTCTTAGAGTTCCAAGGAATTCGAGTGCTTGGCAAGACTCCCGAATCTCATAAAACAATAATTGAGACTGGTCTATATCGACTTCTGAGCACTCGTGATTCCACAGAAACCAAACACTTGGAAAGCGCTAGAAATTCCAAGGAATTCAAGCACTTGGCGAGATTCCTGAATGTTGTAAGAACAATCGTTGGGAGTGTCTTCTCTCACCTAAGTGCTTGCAATTCCAAGAATCTGAGCACTCAGCAAGTGCCAGAAATTCTAAGGAATTCAAGGGCTCTGCGAAACTCCCAAATCTTGTAAGAACAATCATCGAGAATGGTCTTCTCTTGGCTCCCAAAGAAACCAAGAAGGGACAGGCACAGCACCAGTCTTGCTGCAGACTTGTAAACTGGGACCAAGAGAGCAGCATGAAGTGGTCACACTCTTGAGGCTTCCAAAATGCGAGACTCTAGAGGGGAATACAAATTGGCTCCCAGCCATCGAAAGAATCCTGCCTCTCAGTCCCTTAGGAGTCCAGTAGGACTTCTTCAGGGAACCTCCTCGCTACTTCTCCATGTGCTCAGCTGAGACCGAGAAACCAAGTGCTTGGTCAGAGAATGAAGCACCAGACCAGTCCCTGGCTGAGTACTGGTGTAGTACTGGCAGGGAGAGCCGGGAAACTTGCATGTCCTGCCTCTTACTTTCGCCCTGTGCCTGACTCGGGATGGTGAGAGGTCTCTCCGACAATAGTTCACGATACTCGAGACTCCATAGAAAATCGAGCGCTCGGAGGCCTCAGCTAGGCAAAGACCCAGACACAGTACCAGTCTTAGAAATGGTCTTCAAAGAACTGACAGTGGGAGTGCAAACCGAAGTTTGCTTGCCCGTTGGTCCGTGAAGCAGCCTTATTCTTCCTCAACCAATGAGCCTTGGAAGAAGAAGGGGCGAAGATAGCAGAAGACACAGGCGAGGATACGTTTGAAGATGTTCATCTCACCGAACTTCCTCCTTGAACTCCTCTCCAACATCTACTACAAGAGTTGCAACAGGAGTGACCAGGGCAGCTGCGGCAGGAGAACATACAGAAGCATCCTGGCCAACAATAAATACAGGAACATTAGTCACAGCAGGAGCTACCCTGTGACTGGGCGCCAGGGAAACAGGAGCAATGAAGACAGGAGGCACAGCAGGAGCAGGGAGACTATGGGCACAACAAGGGTAAATGTCCTATTAAGCAGGAGGCCCTTATGAAGAGGTCGCCCGACTGCCAAACGGGCCCCCCACCGCAACCTCTTCACCCGACAAGCAAGCAAAGAGGGTGAAAGAGAGAACCCTCCTGAAGGAGTGAAGGCCAAGGAAAGATTACTGGGAGGGAGGAACAGAACGAAGGGGCGGCTGTCGATGACACTGTCGGAAGTAAAACACCTCTGACGATGCTCGGCTACCCCCTCCGAAGTTTCCTCCCAGCAACTCTCAGACAGCATAAGCAGCAAGAGCAACACCTAAAGATAATCATAAAAGATATACTGTCGTGCCCTTACAGCAGAGGGTGGAGACACACACACTGGGGGAAGGAGGCCCTCAACGCTATCACAAATCGTGAATTTTTATTTTAATAAATATAAAGCACAGTACACGTAGTCCCTGGTTATCAGAGTACTAGGTTATTGGCGACACATACCTAACAGAAGTTTCATTAACCGCTAAAATCCTGTTATCGATGACAGAAGCCCTATAAATCACTGATTTTCGCTTACCACCAGGTCGTCGTAATGTAACCCCCCCCCCCCCCCCCCCCCAATAACTGGGGACTGGCTGTATATTCAATATATAAAAACTAATAAAAGAAAAGATCACTTTAACGAGAAGTCAGGTAAGAGCTCACAAAAACACATCTGCATCGCATGACGGCTGAAAGCAAAGTGGAATGTTTACATCTAGGCGGGCGGGTCTCCCTGCATAATCACCTTGTTCAAGAGTTTAACGGCCATGTTCCAGCTTCACTGTAAGCAATTCTTAATGTAAAGGACCGATTGTTTGTATATTGTGTAGGAACAATTGGAATGTCTACATCTAGGCAGGTGGGACTTCCGCCTAATGGACAGTAGTTAACTGCCTAACCACCTTGTTTGAAAGTTTAACAGCTGTTTCCAGCTTTGCTGAAAGTAATACTTAATGTAAAGGACCAAGGGTTTGTATATTGTGTTGGAACAAACATATAGTAATACCTCAATCTTACGCAATTTGAGTTACACAAATTCACAATAACGCAAACTTTTCATTGGAACCTAACTAATTATCATACACGAGTTTTCCACAGACACTGTGAGCTCAAATGCAACATTTTCCAATCCTTGAGAAACCCTGCATAAGTGTTTATTTATTTTTTTATCTATTTTTTTTACTGAGATGAGAGAATTTTTATACGTACATGTATGTACTATGTTTATTGATAATAATAATAACAATAATAATATGCTGGAAGAACTTCATTAATACAATTTTTATTGAAAATAATGGCTATTTAAGCCGCTCTTATTATGTATAGAAGTTTCTCTATTCTTCTTATTACTGACTTTTCTTTTGCACTCAAGTTGGTTATCAAAATGCCATATTGGGGATTCACGTCAAAAACGTGGTATTTGTCATATAGAATACATTATACAAAATGCAGTACAAATGGATCTTAAGCCTAATCGACAAAAGATACTAAATGACTCATTCTGGATTCCTCTTGCTTAGGGGCGTCTCTCTCTCTCTCTCTCTCTCTCTCTCTCTCTCTCTCTTGCAACGTTTCCTCCTTAAACCAGGAAGGACATCGTTGGGCAGGTGTTGTGGGACTGAAGTTCTTGTGGGAGTCCTACAGTATATATAGTCTGTTGCACAGCATGGGGTCCTTAGCAACGAATTCTGATTGGCTAACTGGCTCAGCTTGTTGATTTCTTGTTGGCGGATGCCTCAAGATCAGAGGTAGGTCCTATGTAAACGCTGCAGAAGTCGCTCAGACTGTCATAAGGGTAGGGTGCTTCTCCGTGCAGGATTCTGGTTGGTTGGAGGAGGTGGTTGCATTATGTCACTACTTGCTGAATTGTCACTGGCTAGTTGCTGTTGCGTGACGTTATGCCTAGTGTTTCTTGATCTGGGGTGTCTTGTTCGGTAGTCGTATCTGGTGTGGTATTATTTAGTAATACCATGTCGTCTTGGTTTAGGCTTCTCTGTATGCTAGTAGGGAGTAGAAGGGCCTCTTGAGTAGTATTCAAAGAAGGCTTCTTGTCGAGGATAAGGTTGGCTTCCAGCAAGCGTAGTCTTTTGGGTTTGGGGCATTGGCGATGATGCTGTCACAGGATGGAGCATAATTGTGACAGGTGAGGGCATGGTTCTTGATAGCGCCGTCTTGTATGTAGACATATGTACTGGCAGAAAGACGGCGTAGTGATGGGATCCCCATTAGGAGTCCTATTCGCCAATTTCTACATGGCACTGTCGAGGAATGAGTCTTTGCCCAGATCCAACGCCCCTGGAAATATGCCAGCTTTACCAATGACATCTTCCTTCAAGCAAACCCTGAGGATGAGTTGAAGCCGTTCGTCACACGTTCTAGCAGTGCAGCATGTTGAACTATACAATAGAATTCAGCACTGACAACAGTCTCCCCCTTTCTTGATATACTCATCTCGATGACAGAATACAGCCTCAGGACTTCTGTCTTCACGAAGAAAACTAATTTAGGAATGTGCCTTAATGGCAAAAGTGAGTGCCCTGCGAGATGCAAGAGCACCACAGTCAAGGCTTACATATGACGGGCCCTTTCCCACTGCTCCACCTGGCAGGACACGCATCAAGAATTAGACAGAGCTTCCCAAGTACTCGTAAACAATGGGTACTCTAATAAGCTCGTAACCTAAGATCAAGAAAGCTCTTGAGAAATGGTATTAAAATGAAGATGTACCTGAAGAAGAAAAAGACACCTTTGTGCACTCGAAGTACCGGGAGGAGAACACCATTAAGAAGATCGTGAAGGAAAAGGTCACTCCCACTGAGGAAAGAAAAAGCATAGAGCTTGTTGTATATTATAAGAATAAAAGAACTCAGGACTTGATAATGTGCAACAACCCCTCACCCCCAGGGCAGGAGACCCCCTGAAGCATTCCAGTATAGTATACCAATATCAATGCCCTATTCGCAGATGTCCCGGAACATGTATTGGCACGACTACTATGCAGCTCGTAAAGAGGATTCCATGCCACATACAAGAGTGAGCTATCAAGAACCATGCCCTCACCTGTAACAATTACGCTCCATCCTGTGACAGCATCATCAACACCACCATCATCGGCAATGCTCCAGACCCAAGAAGACTATTCTTGCTGGAAGCCATCCTTATCCTTAACAAGAATCTGTCTTTGAATACTACTCAAGAGATCTTCCTACTTCTTACTAGCATACGGAGAAGTCTAAACCAAGACGACATGGTATTACTAAATAACACCAAACCAGATACGACCACCGAACAAGACACCCCAGATCAAGGAACACCAGGCATAACGCCATGCAACAGCAACTAGCCAATGACAATTCAGCAGGTACTGACGTCATGTAACCACCTCCTCCAACCAACCAGAATCCTGCATGGAGAGGCACTCTTCCCTTATGACAGTCTGAGTGACCACATAGAACCTACCTCTGATCTTGAGACATCTGCTAACAGGGGATCAGCAGCTGAGCCCATTAGCCAATCAGAATTCCCCATGCTGTGCAACAGACTATATATACTGTAGGACTCCCGCAAGAACTTTAGCCCCCACAACACCTGCCTGACGATGTCCTTCTAGGTTTAGGCAATCAGAATTCCCCATGCTGTGCAACAGACTATATATACCGTAGGACTCCCACAAGAACTTTAGTCCCCACAACACCTGCCTGATGATGTCCTTCTAGGTTTAAGGAGGAAACGTTGCAAGAAGGAGAGAGAGAGAGAGACTTCCCTAAGCAAGAGGAATCCAGAGTGAGTCATTAAGTATCTTGTGTCAATTAGGCTTCGGATCCAATTTGTACTGCATTGTGTATAATATATTCAATTTGACAAATACCACGTTTTTGACATAAATCTCCCTCTTGGCGTTTTAATAGCCAACATGAGTACAGAAGAAAAGTCAGTAACAAGAATAGAGAAACTTCTATACAAAATAAATGCAGTTAAAATAAGGATTATTTTCAATAAAACCAATAATAATAATATAACTATAATTGAAAAATTTGTATGTGTTAGTATTGTAAAGAAATAAAATAACCTTTCCATTTCACTTTTGAGTAAAGACAACTTTTCCCTCTCTCACTCTCTCTTACTGAGATGAGAGAATTTTATGGTATATGTACGTATATGTTTATTGATATTTTCAAATATTAACAAGATTTATAAGATTAAATAATAGGTCGGAATGAGACAGAACTGAGTACTGATTTATTAGCTGGGCATGCGGTATACATAGCAGTATGCGGACGGAAACGGAGTACCCAACCCCATCCCTTGCTACCCGCACACAGACAAGGAGAATTTGTTTCTTGGCAGTTAATCAAATAACAATAGCAAAAGACATAATGGATATACATTTATGAATTATATGTCATTGAAAAGGCCAGGAAATTCTACATACAAATACATACATGTGATTCTTGCTGCTTTGCTAGATGAGATACATGATCGTGATTAATGGGTAAAGAAGGTCTTTACAAGTACTCCCCATCCCCAAGACAATTATTAATAATTGATAATGAATAATTGGAAGATTTGTAAAATGTCAATCATGAAATCTTGTTGGTATCAGGAGCCATCCCCGAGTTCTTGATATATGTGGTTGTGGGGCGGTCTCGACTGATGGGTTGTCCAGTGGGCCTGCCAGTCGGGGTCATCCTTCGTCCGGCCCCTGAGACGACCTCAACCTCGTCTGGGGATGTCGATTTCTTCGCTTGAGGTCTTGTTTTGTGGAGGAATTCTTGGAGGTCTACCAGTCTCCTCCTGGGTTTCATTATCCATCAGGAAGGCTGGCTTCAACCTGTCGACAGATACCCAGTCTTCCAAGTCATGTGATAACATGGTATGGGCCTATGTATGGTCTGGTCAGGGGTGGGCAATGGGCGTCATCCCTCAGGGAGACGTGTGCAGGTTCCCAGGCCTCCTGGGGTGTAGATGTGTGTCCTGTCCATGAAAGTCTTCCATCAGGACGCAAACTCCTTCATTATTTCCCTTAGTCTTGGAAGGGGCTTATCTCAGTCGTCTGGTTCCATGGGGAAGAATTCCCCCAGTACTGCCATGCTTCCCCACAGACTTTTTCTGCAGGAGATGCTTTGCCATTCGCTTTTGGTGCTGTTCGGAGACCTAGCAGGACCCAGGGCAGCTGTGCCCTCCAATTTTTGTCGGTACACTGTGCCATCAGTGCTGCTTTTAATGAACGGTGGGCCCTTTCCACCATTCCGTTGGCCACAGGGTTGTATGGCGTCATACTGTGGAGTGTTGTCCCCATCAGGCGTCCCAGCTAGACCCAGAGTTCTGACAGGAATGTCGAGCCCCTGTCTGTAGTTATGTCATCAGGTACACCAAAATGGCTTATCCAACTTGGTAGTAGGGCTTCTGCATAGGCGCTTGTCGATGTTTCTGCCATCAGGGTTGCTTCGGCCATCTTATAGAATGGTCTATGACTGTTAGGAGGTATCTGGCACTCACAATTGTGGCAGAGGTCCTATGATGTCCACATGAATGTCCCCGAACTGTCTTCGTGGTTGAGGTAAGTCTCCAATGCCTGATTCCGTGTGCCGCGTGCTCTTCCTTGTTTGGCACAGTATGCAGTTCTTTGCCCATCTCTGCCTGTCCTTTTTTTTTTTATCCCATGCCACACGAACTTCTTGATCATCAGGTGCGTTGTTGTACGTCCTTATGGATGGGAGAGGCCGTGGATGGTGTTGAATACCTGTTTCCTTCGTGACGCGGGTATCGGGGTGGGGGCAGCCTGTGCTAGTGTTGCAGAGAAGTGTCGATCCATGGTCTCCTACGGGCACGTCTTCCCACTTCAGTGCGGTGAGTGCCGTGTGGTAAACTGGTATTTCAGGGTATGCGGCTTGTTCCTTCGCCAGGTCCTCATAGTCAGTGCGCAGGTGGACTGAATTTATTTCAATCCTTGATAGGATGTCAGCTACCAGGTTCTTTTTTCCGGGGACATAGCTGATGGTACACCTGAATTTGGAGATAGCGGCCAAGTGCCGCTGCTGTCTTGCCAACCACGCATCTCCTGCCTTCGTGAAAGCTTGTACCAAAGACTTGTGGTCTGTCAGGATGGTGAATGGGCAGCTGTCTAGGAGGTACCTGAAATGTCACACGGCTTGGTAGATTGCTAGCAGTTCCCTGTCGAATGCACTGTAGTGGGTCTCCGGCGACTTCAATTTGCGGCTAAAGAATGCAAGCTGGCGGGGGTGGGGACCCGTCTACTATCTGCTCCAGCATGGCTCCGCAGGTGGTGGGTCTCAGAGGGGCGGTGGGGTCCTAATATGCTAAAGTGGTGACTCTGGCAAGGGTTGCCTTCATTTGCTCAAACGCCCTCTGCTGTGGCATTTCCCACGTCATTGTTTTTGGCTTCTCCTTCAGCACCTTGGTCAGGGGATGCATGATATGGGCGATGTCCGGCACAAATCATTGGTAGCAGTTGACCATGCTGAGGAACTCCTATAGGGATTTGATTGTCTTTGGTTTAGGGAAGTTTTTTACTGGATCTACCTTGGAGGCCATGGGGCAAACGCCAGTCAGGGAGACTTCGTGTCCCAGCAAGTCCACGTTCTCTACACTGAAAAGTCCACGTTCTCTACACTGAAATAACATTTGTCGAATCTGACGATCAACCCATTCTCCTGAAGGCATTTCAGCATGGCCCGGACGTGTCCCAGGTGCTCTTCCGGGGATCTGGAGAAGATCAGGATATCGTCCACATAGCAGACGCAGAAAGGTAGGTCACCAAGATGCTGTCCATCAGGCATTGGAATGTGGCCCCAGTGTTCCTGAGGCCAATGGTGGAGTGGGAGGTGTATGACACCTGAAAATATTTAAGTAGATCCATTTTAGTGAATATTTTAGCCCCGTGTCAGGCTCCTGTCAGGTCCTGCATGTTTGGCAGGGGTTAGTGGTCAGGCGTTGTTACCAGGATTAACCAATGGTAGTCCCCACAGGGCCTCCAGGAACTATCTGGCTTCTCCACCATGTGGAAGGGGGATACCCATGAGCTCGATGCCTTCCTGCAAATATCCATCCTCTCCATTTCCGCAAATGCTTGTTTAGCATCCTGGAGCTTCCTGGGAGGCAGACAGCATTACTTGGCATGTGTTGGCGGGCCTGTGGTGGTGGATACCATGTTTGGCCTGTGTTCTCAGCACCTGGCATATTTCTGGCTTGATGACATCTGGGAATTCGTGCAGGAGGGCACTGTATTTGGACGATGCAGCAGCACATACAGCGTGCAGTCCCGGGCCAGTAGTAAGCAGGCAGGAGTGGCAGGGTCCGGTGTCTATCAGGTTTTCAGCTGACATCTACCAGCAGACCATGTTGTGTGAGGAAATCGGCACCCAGTAGTGAGAACCTGACATCCACGATGACAAAGTGTCACTTGTATTTATGACCCAGGATGGATATTCTGTGGGTCTGGGTTCCATAGCAGTGGATGGGGCTTCCGTTTGTGGCTACTAGTGTAGTTGTGGCATTGGGCGGGCGGTCGCGGTCCTCCCTTGACGGCGGAAAGACCGACTGCATGGCTCCCGTGGTGTCTACCAGCATTGGCGCCCCAAGATCGCATTGTGGATGAAGAATCCCACTGGTTCGGATTCCATGTTGCTCCTGGCCACTGGCTGTTATGGGTGGCCGCCCTGTAAGTTTTTTGGGAAAGCACAGGGAGCTCTACAGTTTCTGGCATTCTTTCCGAAACTTCGGTGGAACTAACACCAGGCTGGATCCATCCATGTCCTCTAATGCTGCGTTGGCGTCTTTTTACTGTATATCGCATGTGTGTCCCCCTCTTCGACCTTCTCTTCTATCATCCTGCAGGCTGCAGGTGCTGCGGCGTGTTTGGTGGCCTTGGTGGCCATATGGAGTTTATGCACGATACTCACTAATTTGTTCATTGGAAGTGTGTGCGCCTCCATAATTTACACCCTTACCTCCTGTGGAATGCACTGCAGGAATATGTCTCGTGATAGGCTGATCTTCCTTCTTTTTCCGTTTTCATCATAGTCCGGCAGCATAAGGAGACCTCATAGTTTGTTCCAGGCGTCCTTGGGCAACACGTCCCCCGAGGGCTGGTTCATCAGGTCCAGGGCAGGTTGGGCTCTCTCTGGGACAGGCATGGAGTATATCTCAATGAGCTTTTTGCAGAGGTCTTCGTATTTGAATTTTTACATCTCTGTGTCTAGCCGCGTTATCATGGTGATGTTTGCTATGGTTTCTTAGTCCGTGACTTTGGCTACATGGATGCATATGTCAGTCCGCAGGAATCATGATGTGGCGTTTTGATGCAAAAGTGGCAGCAGCTTTATCGTCTGAGATATCACGGTTTTTGAAGGCGAGAGGGGGATGCAGAGGATCTGTGAGTCCTCAGATTGACTTTCATGTTCAGTGTCTGGCATTTCAACTCTCACACCAAAATGTGTATTAAGCGCCGTATTTAGTCTGTCAATGGTGTTTGGGGTTCGTCAGAAGTCAAAACTATACGTCGTGTGGTTCTGTTAATGACTTTCTAAATATGGTCAACATGAATCGTAAATAGCAGGGCAAAACCTTTCGAACATGCCAGAATGTACCTGAGGAGGTACGCCGTCATTAGTCCGTTAGTGGCGAGGGTGGTTTTCCAAGGAAGGAGCTTTCAGAAGCCTAGACTTTGTCACCATAAGGTTCCGTTAAAGGTTTCTGAAGGTAAGCGCAGCCAAAGTGAGTCTGTTAATGGCAAAGCCAAAAATGCTCTTTACCATCACTCCTAGGGTCACCAGTTGTGAGACTGGAATGAGACAGAACTGAGTACTAACTGATTTATTACCTGGGCATGAGGTATACATAGTAGTGTGAGGACGGAAACGGAGTGCCCAACCCTGTCCCTCTCTACCCACACACAGACAGTGGAGAATTTGTTTCTTGGCAGTTAATCAAATAACAATAACAAAATACATAATGGACATACATTGATGGATTATATATCGGCAAAAAGGCCAGGAAATTCCACAAACAAATATATATACGTGGTTCTTGCTGCTTTGCTAGATGAGATACGTGATCATGATTAATGGGTAAAGGTCTTTTCAATAATAATATAACTTTAATTATAAAATGCATATGAAAATATCCTTTCCTGCATCTTTTGTTTTTAACTCGAGGAGAAACTTGATGCCAGCTGCAATGTTAATGTGACATTTGGGGGGGAGTGTTGCCGATTAGCAGGTCAATGATTTTTACGTAATTCTCTCTCTGTCTCTCTCTCTTTAGGTCTAGAACTGTAAATGCAACATTCTAAAATATAGATATATAACTAAGAGTTGTATTAGTCCAAATAAAAAGTGCTGTTGTTCATGAAAAGGAATTTCAGAACAAAGCCAACCTTAACAAAAATTCACCTTGCGCAAGGGGGTTTGGAACCTAACCTCACGTAAGTTCGGGGTTTTACTGTGAATTCCTTGGACCTAGCATGATGAGCTTGACCACAGTTTATAAAATTTAGACAACGCAATTCCATTGTGTGGCACTTTTGTCAGATCCACACTACACATGCAGGTTCGTTTCCACAATAATTCTTTGCATCCCCATATTTACTACAATCTTGACATTGTAGTGGCTTTGGGACATATAATCTTATTTCTCTGTTTTGGCCTAAAAGTTTTATTTTTTGAGATAGATCTTGACCTTAAAATTTTGTTTTTGTGATTTTTAACATGTTTTTTTCATTGTTTACTCGGTATATTATATACTGTACCTCAATATTGGGATCTGAGTACCTCTTTTTAAGAGAGTCCCAGAGAAAACTCTTTTCAACCACGTGTTAGCAGGACTGGATGAAGGACTTCCAGTAGAGCTGGGCTCCTGCAGTCAGCAGCGCTGCTCCCCATCCAGGTAGATCATGCACCGACTCATACCATAAAACCTGCATATTCCATTGATATCATAAATAAAGTTTGCACCGCATATCCTTAAAAATCACCTTTTCACCTGCAAATAATCAAATGACCTACGGGCTGCTCTGTGAGCAAGAGCCCGTGCTGGCATAAAGCCAGCTTAATCTTCAACAACAACAACAACGACTCATGGACCCCAAAAGGATTCGAGGCGGGAGGGACAATCTCCTGAAGAGGATGTCATGGCTGCTTCCCCGAGGTCGTTGTGTTGACAGATCAGCACAATGATCTCTGCAAACATCCTCTGCATTTCAGAGGTGTCCGAATCCCTTGGTAAAGGCCAAAGTTCTTCCAGGGATCGGTCTTCCTGATCTCCTCCAAGCCAGACCCCTTCGATCCATACTCAATGACTTTGGCGTACGATCATTGGGGTCCTAGGCCTCCAGGAACGTAGGCTGCCGTCGCTGAATCCCATGGAGAAGTCTCTACGGGGTTCCTACCATTCACCTCACCCCTCCCGGTGTATCCTGAGGAAGTAGAGGGAATGGGAGAGATGGATCAGACGCCAACACTCCTCCTAGCTGCGGTACTGCCAGGTGGGGTGAGCCATGCCCCTTTACCAACCTGCGGTGGTGACATGGGCGTGTGTCTAGAGACCGCGATCGTACCGACGATGCGGACTTCCGAGGAGGCTGTAACTGTTCTCTTCACTCTACAGCAGTGCTGGTAGTAGGGCTGACAGCAGTGCTGGTGGGAACCGTAGTCTTCTTCCGAGCAGTGCTGCTGCTCACAGAGACCCGGTTCCCTACCTGCTGAGAATGTGTATCCCCCTCACAACATGTCCCAGTGCTCTTCGGGGCCGAAGCCCCTACTGAAGAGTACAGAATAGGGGACCTCTTGTTTATCTCTTGCGTTGCTCGTTCCGACGTGGGAGGTGCAATGGTTATGGCTCCTGACGAAGAACCAGTCTTGGTCTTTACAGGAGGGTTCAAGCCATGCCTTGATCCCTTCTCTCATTTTGTGCCACCACCAGTGGATGTGCTGCTCCCTTTGGAAGGCAGCACACTCGAAGTTATTCGCGAAAGAGACACCGACATGGCTCCAGTTCCTCTGGTAGCGCCATCAGAACTTGGAGTTGGAGTGCGAACCGTAGTTCGTTCTCCAGAGGCCTTCTTCCTGGAGGAGGAGTGCAGACCCTTAGAATTTTCGGCACAAGACTTCTTAGGAGGGGGGGAGAGACGACCTTCTCCTTCTTAGGTCGTGCGACCTTCAGAGGAAAAGGGGAAGAGGAGGCAAGCGAAGACGAAGACAATGACGATGTAGACGAATCCCAAGAGGAAGACGACGACACCATTCGAGCTCTCTTCCTCCTCAACTTCTTCTTCGAAACCTCCAGGAACAATACGACGTACCGGGATGACGGCGATAAATGGAATGCGAGAGTTAAATCATATACCTTCACTCCCCTTCGCAGTGCTGATGCCTGGGGAGTGAGCCAAGCCCTTGCACCAACCTAAGGTGGCGACAAGTACGTGAGTTCAGGAGAGAGCGATCGTATAGGCGAAGCGGACTCCCGAGGAGAACATGATCTTCTCCCTGAGCTGTATGGTAGCAGTGCTGGTAGGTGCCGATGTCATATGAGCAGTGCTGCTGCCCGTTGCGACGTGGCTGCCTCCCTGGAGACTTGCAACAAACTTGGTCACGATTGTTCTCCCTGGGCTGCAGAAGTACTGTGACCACAGGACTGGTAGCAGTGCTGGAAGGTGCCAATGCCTTTCGAGTAGCCCTGCTGCTTGCAGGGATGCGGCCCACTAACTGGCGAGAACTTGCAACATTGTTATAGATGTTGAAGGGTGACCCCCCCCAATAGCCTGTACTGTTGCTTCTATCCCATGGGCAGATACGCTATAGGCTCACTACAAAGAACCAGGTTCAGACATCGCTGGGGGGGAGGGGTGGGGGGTGGGTCGAGCCGCGGCTCAACCCCCTCTCTCATCCCGCGCCACTGCTACTTCCCTTGGAGGTTAGCACATTCGAGGAATCTCGCAAACGAGATCTTGACACCAACCCGATTCCGTAGGGCATTCCCTTGGAACTCGAGGCTGGAGAACGGAACATAGTCAAGGCTCCAGAGGCTCCCAAGTCTCATACCCCTAGAGGCAGAATCTCGGTTCCTGCTCCCGTAGAAGTGGGAGAGCCGACGAGAGAGCAGCTGCTTTTCTCCCGGAGGAGGAATGCAGACCCCTCAAAGGCTCATAACGTCTATCATCCGCTTCTCCGTCTCCCACCTTCAAAGGGGAGGGAGAGGAGAAGGCAGATGACGACGACAATGACGAGGAAACAGACAAAGAGGAGATCCAGAAAGGCATCATTGTCTCCGTCTTCGACTTCATCCTCAGTAGCTTCTGCGGGATCGTAGTCAGAGCCATCCTCTAGCCCGGAGGTGGGAGTAGCAGCAATGCCAGGAACAGGTCCGTGAGCGGGAACTGGTCCGGTAATAGGAGCCATGCTGGATGACACGGGTCTTGCAATTACACGCCTGGCAGTGTGGCAGGAACCCAGGACCAGCAGGAGCAGCGCTGGCAGAAGCGGTCTTGCAACCATACACCTGGCAGTGCAGCATCAAGAACTGACCATCTGCAGCTGATGTCCACTGCCCGCGTGAGGAAGGGAGGATGATTGGCAATTGTACCTACGTTAAATTGCCAATCATCGGCGGTTCCCCTGTTCATAGCATAACTGGGTTGTTTGTTTATATTTGTCCGCCTTCTTTTCTGTTCTAATGTATTCTTTTAGTGTGTTTGTCTCTTGTCATTTTGAGAGGTGCGCCTTGCTCTTCATTTTAAGTTTGTTTTTTCCCTTTTTATATTTCTTTTATTGATCTTAGTTTTTGTAAGGATCATTTTAAGCTTTCTTGGTTTTTAATGTGCAAATGTATTTAAGTGTGATTCAGTATTTAAGTTTGACTTAGTTTCCATTTTAAGTTTTCTTATGCTTTATGTATGTTTCTTTTAATTATGTGCTCGGATGCTCCTTTTTTATATAGATGTCCTGATGATGTGACCATAGGTCAAGAAACGCGTTGACAATATATGTATCTAATGGATGAGTATTTGTTCCTGTGCCCTTCTCCTGCCTACTATAGTACCCTGTGATGTGTGGATTATATATATATATATATATATATATATATATATATATATATATATATATATATATATATATATATATATATCATTCGAACTACAAATGTCCTTTAATATCTAATTTGCTCTACCTCGGAATTGATATATTTTCATATATGTACCGAGGGGGAATTTTTTAGTTGATAATAATTTCGTACCCCCATGGGATCGAACCACCGTCCAGTTGGACGGGGAACAAAATCAGGATCGGACAGTGACGCTACCGAAACGGATATCAGAGAGGCTAAAGGTTTACATCGATTCTGACCATTACAAATCAACGCCGATCTCGTTGTATTTTGTAATTAGAATCAATATGAAACCCCCTCCACCATGCTAGCCGATTCGAGCGTTTGACCCACGCAGCCTTGTTATGAATATTTATCACATCACCGTGATTCATATAAATCATTCGAGCTACAAATGTCCTTTAATATCTAATTCACTCTACCTCGGAATTGATATATTTTCATATATGTACCGAGGGGGAATTTTTTGGTTGATAATAATTTCGTACCCCCATGGGATCGAACCACCGTCCAGTTGGACGGGGAACGAAATCAGGATTGGACAGTGATGCTACCGAAATGGCTATCAGAGAGACTTAAAGGTTTATATCGATTCTGACCATTACAAATCAACGCCGATCTCGTTGTATTTTGTAATTAGAATCGATATGAAACCCCCCCCACCATGCTAGCTGATTCGAGCGTTTGGCCCTGCAGCCGTGTTATGACTATTTATCACATCACCGTGATTCATATAAATCATTCGAGCAACAAATGTCCTTTAATATCTAATTCGCTCTACCTCGGAATTGATATATTTTCATATATGTACCGAGGGGGAATTTTTTAGTTGATAATTTTGTACCCCCCTCGGTACATATATGAAAATATATCAATTCCGAGGTAGAGCGAATTAGATATTAAAGGACATTTGTAGCTCGAATGATTTATATGAATCACGGTGATGTGATAAATATTCATAACAAGGCTGCGTGGGTCAAACGCTCGAATCGGCTAGCATGGTGGAGGGGGTTTCATATCGATTCTAATTACAAAATACAATGAGATCGGCGTTGATTTGTAATGGTCAGAATCAATATAAACCTTTAGCCTCTCTGATATGCCGTTTCGGTAGTGTCACTGTCCGAATCCTGAGTTTCGTTCCCGTTCAACTAGGACGTGGTTCGATCCCATGGGGGTGCGGGGTTAGAAATTTATATCAACAAAAAATTCCCCCGCGGTACATATATGAAAATATATCAATTCCGAGGTAAAGCGAATTAGATATTAAAGGACATTTGCAGCTCGAATGATTTATATGAATCACGTGATGTGATAAATATTCATAACAAGGCTGCGTGGGTCAAACGCTTGAATCGGCTAGCATGGTGGAGGGGGTTTCATATTGATTCTAATTACAAAAATACAACGAGATCGGCGTTGATTTGTAATGGTCAGAATCGATATAAACCTTAGCATCTCTGATACCGTTCGGGTAGCGTCAACGGTCCGATCCTGATTTCTTCCGCCGTCCACTGGACGGTGGTTCGATCCCATGGGGGTACGAAATTATTATCAACTAAAAAATTCCCCCTCGGTACATATATGAAAATATATCAATTCCGAGGTAGAGCAAATTAGATATTAAAGGACATTTGTAGCTCGAATGATTTATATGAATCATGGTGATGTGATAAATATTCATATATATATATATATATATATCTATATATATATATATATATATATAATATATATATATATATATATGCTTAAAAATCACTGTAGATGCACGTGACTTCATAAATAAGCGAATACCACAGGAAAATAATAGTCAGAAATCCAAGCGCTTTCGTCTTTACTCAGACATCGTCAAGGAGTTAATGAAGTACAATTGGAGATAAAGGTCTCAGGTACAAAACAAGATCAAGAATACCAGATGGTTAATTGTCAAAAGGGTAAAAATTAAGAGATAATCCAGGATTATCGGATATCACACGGTCACAAACCTAACCGAAACTACAAAGTATCTTTACAGTCCAGAACATGTAAAAACTGAATATATTAATTTTGTTGCTTATATTTATCTACAACTTTTTTCATAATGAAAGCATCAAGTTTAAATAAACGAAGACTTAAATTTAGAACATTTCTATTATTTGCCTTGATGAAACAAGATTCAATGATATTCCTTTTAACTGTGTCATTACATGGGATTAAGTCTCTTGCTTGACTCCAGTTAATAGGATGGTCTAAATCTCTCATATGTACGAATAATGCATTCGATATTTGCCCAGTTCTCACAGAATATTGATGTTGCTTGAGACATTGTGAAAGAAATTTACCGGTCTGTCCGTAATAGACTTTATCACACTTTTTGCAAGGAATTTCATATATGCAGCCTGGAAGATCTTTAGGAGAATTTTTTATTATTAAACTCTTGACATTAATATTACTGAAAATAACATTTATGTTAAATAGCTTTAAAATTCTAGGAATATCTTCATGATTAATTTATCAGACAAACCAGTGGATAGTGCTACGACAGCAGCTTTGGGATATGGGTTAAGCTTTGGTGTATTTAATGGTAACCTGGACTGTGTCGACATCTCAAAATCCTTTTGTTATTTAGAAAAATTTAATCAAGACCTATGCCCTGATGATATCAGTATTTGTAAAGGTATTGTGTATAATATCAGTATTTGTAAAGGTAATGTACCCGTGAGATTTCTCCAGGCTTTTAAGAAAATTAGAGAAGATGAAACAGTGAAAGTGACAAAAGCAGATAAATCTAATGCAGTGGTAATAATGAATAAAAGTGACTATATAAGTAAAATAATGACATTGCTAAATGATACTGATACTTATACGAAACTGAGGTCTGACCCTACACAGACAGTGAACTCCCATTTTAATAAACAAATTAAATCCATTTTGAAGGGCTTTGACCATTTAACTAAACAGTTTACACCGCAATGCGCCTCCCTACCTTATATGTATGGTTTAGTCAAGACACATAACATCAATAACCCTATCAGACCAATCATTAGTTCAGTGGGCTCAGTTACATATAATTTATCTAAATGGCTTGTAAAAATTCTTACTCCTTTGGTAGGAAACATTTCTAACACGAATGTTAAAAACAATGTTGATTTTATAAACAAATTGAATAGTTTAAATTTGAATTTTGATTTTAATATGGTTAGTTTTGATGTTGTCTCTTTATTTACAAAAGTGCCTGTAGATGACTTACTTGAATATTTGGAGGAGGAATTAGAACGTCATGACATTCCCTTAAGTGTAGCAAACCTCTTTAGTCTTATAAGGTTATGTATCAAAGATAGTAAATTTTGTTTTAATGGGGAATTTTTTGTACAAAAGTTTGGCATGGCTATGGGTAATCCCTTATCTCCTGTCCTTAGCAATATTTACGTGGAATTTTTTGAGACAAAACTCTTACCAAGAATTTTGCCTCAAAAAGTTATTTGGTTTAGATATGTGGATGATATCTTCTGTATTTGGCCAGTTCACTAAAATCTCCAGGAATTCCTTAATAATCTCAATAATTTAGTCCCTTCTATAAAATTTACTGTAGAGGAAGAAAGAAATTGTAATTTGAATTTTCTTGATGTAACTGTCCATAGAAATGATAGAAATTTCACCTTTCAGTCTTTTGAAAAATCACTAACATTGCCTCTTTTGTTCATTACTACTCCAATCACCATCAAAATGTTAAATTCTCTGTTTTTTCTGGGATGTTCTTAAGGGCTTTACATGTCTGTAGCCCGCAGTTTATTGACGCTGAAATTAAAACTATTTATGATATTACATTGAAACTTAAATACCCAAGGACTTTTATAGATGTGGCATGGAAAAGAGCTAGAAAAACATTTTATTCAACTATTGACAAACTTGAATTTAGTAAGCATAACATTCTAAAATTACCCTATGATGAAAGGTTTTTTAGATATCTAGAATTTTAAAGCTATTTAACATAAATGTTATTTTCAGTAATATTAATGTCAAGAGTTTAATAATAAAAAATTCTCCTAAGGATCTTCCAGGCTGCATATATGAAATTCCTTGCAAAAAGTGTGATAAAGTCTATTATGGACAGACCGGTAAATCTCTTTCACAACGTCTCAAGCAACATCAATATTCTGTGAGAACTGGGCAAATATCGAGTGCATTATTCGTACATATGAGAGATTTAGACCATCCTATTAACTGGAGTCAAGCAAGAGCCTAAGAGATGACACAGTAAAAAGGAATATCATTGAATCTTATTTCATAAAGTCAAATAATAGAAATGTTCTAAATTTAAGTCTTGTTTATTTAAACTTGATGCTTTCATTATGAAAAAAGTTGTAGATAAATATTAGCAACAAAATTAATATATTCAGTTTTTACATGTTTTGGACTGTAAAGATACTTTGTAGTTTCGGATAGGTTTGTGACCGTGTGATATCTGATAATCCTGGATTATCTCTTTTAAT